>NW_024104340.1:265000-297500 GCF_003945595.2 Pipra filicauda | reverse complement strand
ACACTTTGGAACGCTAAAATATTTGATGCTAAACCAAACTGAAAATACTACCAAAATCAGGATGTCAATTAAGCATTTTAAAGGATTATGATGTTAATTCCATTCAGTTCAACTTTATTATTAAATGATAAATCCTGTCTCCCTCAATTACACAGACAAGTTGGACCTCAAGGAATAAAGACAGTTGTGCTGGTGCCATGGGACACAACAAAGCCTGGGAGACTTTAACCCCTTTTTGTCCTGGGATATATGTGAATACCTGTCCACTGACAGGGAGGGCTAAGCAGGGGGTTATAAAGCACCAGGTCAGCCCCTGTCCTGTGACTTCCCCAGAAAGAACAAATCTCCAAGGGTGAAACCCAGAAGCACTGGGGTATATCCTCTGCTTTCACTCTCATAACCTTTAGTTATCAGTTGTGTTTAGGGCTGATGTGTCCCTCTACTGTGGTTCAACGCAGTTTATCAGAGGAAAAACCCTTTTAACTCAGGTTTTGTTCCATTTACCAGGTTCTTTGGAACCTTTATGAACAGAAAGAGCAGATACAAACACTATTTTCTTACAGGCTGCATCAGTTCCAATATGCTGTTGTTTTATAGATGTATTAATAGTCATTCTCTAAAAACCAATACATAATTTTACCTGTGTACAGAAACATGCCCACAGGACAGATGTTTCTTAATCTGTGATGAAATGGTGTTTTTAAAACGATACTATTTCCTATTTCCAGAGTGAAGTTCATCTGTCTTTGATAGTTTCCCTACCCAGAATCCTGTCTCCCTGCTCTCTAACAATTTCACAGTATTTCTCGCAGTTTCTATTTCTAAGGTTTTTTTGTACACATGAATAAATCACATATAAATTTACATTCTTAAAACTAAAGAAAAAAAACCCAAAAATATTAATCAACTGTGCTCAAATATTTCTTACCATAGGATTGTTGTTATTCTGGAATTGGTTTTCAAAGCAAAATTAAGGAGCTATCAGCAACGATATAGTCAGTAATCCACTCAGTGTTTATACAAGAGGATGAAGGTAGGCACAGCACCAATGGTGTTAATCACCAGCCAAATTAACTCTCTGGGTCTATACCCACTGAAAGTGTCCACTGGCTACAGTGAAACTCCTTAGTATTTATTACACCAAATCCTTGTATTGCAAAGGCACTAATAACTCTGTAAGGAGCACTACTGAATATACCAATATAAATGGAGAAATAAAAGCAGTTGACTTGATATAAAACATAATCATATTTGGGCAGTAGGATCCTTTTTTGACAGAACTGTGTCAAAGAGTTGTGGGATTTTGTTCTGGTTTTGGTATTAGTGGTTTTTTGTTTTGTTTTGTTTTGTTTTGTTTTTTTAAAAAAAAAGCTTCTTCATTATGTAGTTTTCAGCCTCAACAGCAAAATAGTTAATTGCATCTATGCCAGGTGTTTCATTAATCCAGTTAGCTGTTAGACAAACCCTGCAGGAAAACAGAAGACAACAGCCTCTCTGCTTACCCTCCTCCCCAGCCCATACTCGCCTCCTCCCCCTCCATTCCCCTATAGGAACTGACTGATGGCAGAGCCACTGCCTTGAACTTGAAGGCTGAAACTATAGAAAATTCCATGCTTAGTCAGGAAGTGCAGCAAATCAGCAGAGGTAAGTATGAACTGTATTTCTTCTGCTGAGACTTAAGACAAAATGTCCAAATCTCTGGGATTTGGAGCCAATCCCGTCTGAAGAAGGACTCGACTCTAAAGCAGATGTACTAGTGAGCGTTTAACCTTCACAGGTTGCTAACACTGGTTATAGACTGGGCTTTTTGGAGTGGGGATAAGGCAAGAGGGGAGATCCAGGAAAGAAGTTGTACCTTCTCAGGCTTTGTTTGCTCTGTTTGATCAGTCTTTTATGAACCAACATCTTCATTCACACAGGAGGAGCTGAGAAAAGATACTAGAGAGTGATTTTGAGAGCAGGAGAAAGGTGCACAGACTGCGAGGCTGAAGGGTCCAGGGCAGCACAAGAACCTCTGTCTCCTAATGGCCATCTGGGAATTTCTAACACCAGAACACTGGGGGTGATTTTGTTCTTCATAAGCTTTTTTTGAACTTTGTTCTTTTTGGTGCTACTAAGGCCTTTATTTACTTACAGAATTCCCAGGACCACACGTTGCTCAGATTGGCAACCACAGCCCGGTGTGTATAAGAGCCTGAAGAGAGGCAAATGCTTACACTCAAAGACAAAATCATAGAGATAATGGAAGGCAGAGTCTGATTATTAAAAAAAAAAAAAAAAAAGGTAAAACAGAAATTAGTTTATGATGCAGGGACACAAATCTATAGCACAATCTTAGTCCTGACCATAAAATTCCAGAAGGACTGTCTTTCCTTTTCAGAGAAGGGACACCTGGCCTGCCTTTTGTCTGTGGACCACTACACAAATCATTCACTGAACCCTCTAAGGGGTGGGATCCATCAGTGCTTGAGAGCCTGCCCTCTATGGATGAATACAAAAAGTCTTTTAAAAGAGATCTAGTACAAACCATAGGGATAATTTCTTACAAATTTGCAGATAGAATAAGGCATGAAACTAGTGTCCAAAACCCTCAGGGAAGTGTGATCAGCTTTTAGAGCTGAACCAGGAACAAATAAAGAGACATTCAACCTCCCAGTACTGCTGTACTGCACTTTACACTACATGGAAAACTGGACAGTAGGACAGGCTCAGGTTTCTTTTTCTTTCCTGTGTTTGAATATTCTGGCTGCAGGCATTTCGCTCTGCAGCTAAATCCAAGCCTGCAAGGGATGACAAAGGGTATATTACAGCTGCATTGTTTTGTCTTTGCTGGAGATTGAGAATTATGTATTTGGGATTCAGCCGGTGTATTTACAGTAGTTTTAGTGACCCATAAAACACTGGATCTATATTTTGAAATATTTACAAGAGTAGCAGTCAACAGTTCTTTATCTACAATACTTTTTAATACTTCTGTCTCCTCCTCTCTTGTCACCTTTTTTCATCCTGCCTTTTTGTTGTTTTTCAGCTCTGATATTGTTTGTTGATTGTGACATTGTGCTAATGACTGAGTTCCTCTTGATAAAACACAGGGCATTCCTAAGAGTACTTTCTTTTTCTTTTTGAATAACAAAAGGAAAAATGAGATGCAACCAAATCACCCATGCACTAAATAAATTCCCACAGTGATGGGAAGAGCTCCAAGCCCTAAGAATGTGGTCCATTTGGAGTCTGGCCTATCCATGACAGTACAACCAAAAAAAGGGGGAGCAGTGACTAATAAATATTTTTCATTTTTAGCTTGGAATTAACAAACTAGATCAATTAATTTTTCAACACAAAGCTTTTCTTTAAAGATAAATTTCTGGATTAGGCATAAAAGCAACAATCACTACCCTTCTTCTACCCCCGAAGATCCTCTGCTTAGAAATATCATTTATTAATTTACACAAACTAAAACCAACTTTTGCTGCCTACCTACTGGAACTTGCCTAGGGAAATAAGCTTTAGTTTCCAGCCTAAATAGCAAATAGAATAAAATTCCAGGATAAACATCAGGTAAAATAATTCCCTAAAACCAAAAAATTGAAGCAGCACTCTATAACCCTCCTATCAGTAGCAGTGGAGCAGTTTTCCAGCTCAGATAAGCAGCTAAGGAAGGAGTAGGAAATGCAAAGAGAAGGACAGGTTTAACTTAAATTTTGGACGTACATTCTCTCTCCATAACCTCAAAGTCAAAGATACATAAGCAAAAGACTGATCAGTAAAAGAAAACAGCTGAAAAATTTAGTTCTTTGTTTCATGGTCTTTCTGTTTTACTCTTCCTGAGCAAGGCAGTTGTGGTGAAGGGGTTGGAACAGAAGGAATCAAAACCCAGGGATGACCTAAGCATTACCAAAGGGCAAGAGCAAATTTTTGCTGGGAACTTTTCCCCCTTTTGAAGTTCTTCTAACTTGGAAAATTAAACCATAAACATGCTTTAATAAGAATAATTCAGCATCTAGTCCTGAAAGTCCTTATCAGTTTTATCTCCAAATTAGGCAGTCCTAGTTATACCCATGGCATAAAGGTAAGTCGTATTGGCTGCTACAGATTTAAACAGTCCCTGTGCAAGCTTAGGTCACATTTGTAATAGTACAGACAACAATGAAAAAAGGAACAGGAGCTCCTTCAAGACCAGGACCATCTGGATCCCAATGCCAGCTCCCTCATTCTCTCTGCACACAAGGACACACAGGATGGGGAGCACCAAAGGGCAGCAGCTCCTGTGGCTGTACCAACAACAGAAAAGGTACAAAAAAGGTGAAAAAGAGTTCTTGTGAGGCTCAAGTACTAGTACTGTGTCCAGACACCCAGCAACAGACAACAATCTCATCCCAAGTGGCCAACAGGCCTTAAACTACCAGAACTTCAGAGGAATTACGAGATATGGTTTGAAAACCTCAGCATTTCTAAAGGTAATAAGAGGAGGCAGGAGGCAGCCCATGGAACCTTGATTCTTTCCATTCTACATTTTTGAGCTTTTGTTAACAACAAGGAGCCTGAAACTTCCCTTCATTTAACAAGATGGGCTCAGACTCTGTCAGAGGGTCACGACTCCAAAGGAAAGGCTCCGAGATAGGCAGCAGCTATCGCAGGATTCTCAATAAAATCGGGAGAGGGAGCAGTCCTGACTGCAGTGGCTGACAACTGTTTTAAGGCTGTATAATTATTTAGGGCAGGCAAGCCCTCAGGGAATGCCTTGAAGGAATGAAGAATCTTTTACTCTTGCTTAGAGCTTTTTTTCTAAGACAGGAATGCTGAGAAATGGGGAGTCAGGGTATGTTTTATACTCGCAATTTCACTGTCCTGTGCTGAATAATAAAACTTCTGAGGTTCCTATTAAACATTTCAGCCACAAGACCCTATTTGTGCTGAGCTAAATTATTTAATTACGTAGCTATCCCCAAATATCCATCAACATGGATTATTTATTTATAAAACCTGGAAATCGTTAAATGTGTTACCTCTATGACAGTGGCAGCAAATGTCCACTTTCAGACCTAACAGCAAATAGCAAATAATACTTATTCAGCATTTCCCATGTAAGTATCCAAAATGAGTTTACAAACACTAGTGAAATAAACCAAACAAAAGAGAGGAAATTACAGATAAGCAAAAAGATTGAGAAAATCTAAGCAAGTCAGCCAAGGCCTCATACAGAATTAGTGACAATGGCCAAAACAGCCTCCATCTCCAGTTCTGCACCACAGGAGCATCTAGAATCAAAATAAGATATTGATTTCGAATACATTTAATGTTTAAAAACAAAAGTAACCTTAATTATTTTGAATCAGTTTTTAAAAGCAAACGTATCTTGTACATCCATAATAGTTAGAATGAAATTGTGCCACTGAAATGCATAAGCAACAGAAACCTCAGAACTGTATACACTTGGTATTTGTAGGAATTAGGTTCCAAGGTGATCTCTGCATTTTAACAGGGATGCCTGTTTGATGCAATGTAGAAGAACACAATGCACAAAACCACTATGCTCAGAGAAGTTTGCATATATGCAAACCCAAATAAACAGGATGGATTGGCAAGTCATTGTAAACAGAGCCTCTGTGTGTTCTATTACTAATTCTTCATGTTACTTTCCTTTTTAAATGCTACATAAAATCCAAGAGATTTACCACAAAAGATTATGGCAGCTCTGGACTTGAACAATGCTACAGCATCCCTTTTAAAGTTAAATCATACTTGACTATAGTTATAACAGTGTCCATAAAAATACAAACAACATGAGGGTAGTTCAGCTGCTGAATGCCCGCTGATAGTGCTTTTTATGGCATGGACAAGATCACAATTCATACACTAACCCCATTTTCCCAATTCCCCAAGTTTCATTCTGTCAGGATTTGGAAATGTTGTGGAATTTATACTTACAACTGTAATGGGAAGAGGGAAACTGCGAGGGCTGCCAGCATCAAATGCTTAAAGAAGAGCAATGCCGCAGGATCTCAACTCCCATGCTCCCTGCTGAGAACTGTGGTGGAGCAGGACCTGTCAATTGGAAACACCTGGTGGAGGCATTTTGTTCTGCTCCAGCAGGTGTGGTCAATCTGCAGGGCCAAATCCCGATTAAGAAATTACTACCCTTGGTTTTCGAGAATTCAGGATTTACATCAGCAGCTTGGCACATCCTGCTTTCAAACCAAAGGACATAAGGAGAAGGATGAAGAAAAAAGAAGTCAGATGCCCAGACTGGAAAAATGTGGACAACCATCAAAATTGATGTTACCTTGGCTTTAAATGTACAGCAAGATATACTTAGCATATAACATAGCAATCAACATATCTCCAGGGTACAGAATGTGATAGATTATGATCTATAAAAACAAAATTATAATTTCCGTATAACATAACTAGGACGCAAAATAACACTATTTGTCATAGAAGGTCTAGAAATACCTTCTTATTTTGGTATTTTCCTGATTTGTGTTCCCAACATAAAAATGCCATAAAGTTTATTTATCATTTGTATTGATTAATTTTGCATTTAGTCTGTGAGGAATATATGTGAGTAGAGGATTAGTGCATTGCAGTCAGCTGTAGGTACCTGAAGATGTTATGGCAGAAGACTTGAAAGATGTAGAGAAAATTGGGCATATGAAGAGAGAGCTGAAGGTGTTGGAGTGGAAGGGAAACCAAAAGCCAAGGAGGAAATAAAGTTATTGCCATGGGGAAGGGTGCAAGAGAAACAAGGCACAAATCTGTAGGAAATAACAGACAGTATCATTTCTGATGCTTATAGAAAAACTTGTTTATGTATTTACCCAAACATTAGCCAGGAGCAAAATGGCTATGAGGAAGTTGCAGTTAATAATAGTTTAAAATTATAAATAAGAAAAAATTGGATAAAACCTCTAAAATGTTCACACTTGGAGAGAAACGCAAGTTTCCTTTTGTCTAATACTTTCCTTACTTTTCTGTAAAAGTGATGGTAGATCAGTAATATACTCCTCTCTATGTGAGAACAAAGAAAACATTAAAAAAATAATTTGCAAATATGCTGAGAATGTGTTCATTCTCCATTATTAAACAGTTCAAGGGCAGATTCAGCTGAGCTTTAAATGTAATAAAGAAATGATTTCAAAGCAACACTATGAGCCTCATATAGTAATTGAGAGTAGAAAAACAAGGGTGATAAAAGTGTCCTGTGTTATTGATGTTAGAGTTCATATATGATGCATTTCTGTGACGGGATTATCAGAGCACTGATGACAACGTGTACTTACTTATCAAACTAAACAAGGTGTCTCAAAAAGGAGAAATATTAAATTATGTGCTATCAGCCAGCTATACTATTCAGCAACACTTTGTGTATGTAGTATCTACTCCATACATCTGTATTTCTACACGTGACCCTCACTAAACTAGTCTCTCTACAGTGTTTGCACAAAGAAGAAAATCCTTTGATCTTACAAGAGAAGTTTCAAAATGGACCCATCTTAGCTATAAATTAAATTGCATTTAAAAAAGAAAGAAATAGTCTTGTGCAGGTTATCAGCCTTTCTCCTGCAATACTTATTCTCCCTTCTTGTCACAGATTTGTTTTATTTTGCTACAGCAATACATTATTACAACTTAAAATTCACATTCACCTGAAGAAAGCTGTGACATGCCTACCAAAAGAGACATACACTGCTTAACCTAAATTGACCCTTTTTTCCTTCTATTCTAATAGATCTTTTTTCTTTTTGTCACTCAAAATGAGTGTCTGATGTATGAGCATGAATTGTTAAAAGCAGTTTTAGGTAAAGGAAGAGAGAGTGAAGTGGAGTTTTCTCACAAAAGCCAACCTCAATTTATGTCAAAGAGGGTTAAAAGACCTTGGGATTAAAGCAATAAACTTGCTGCTGTCAAAGCTAAAACCCGCTAACAATTTAGTGCCAAACGCATGTTGTTCAATATCATTTCATATTATATTATGTCACAAGTAGGTGACAGTTCCACATCAGACTGACAGGGCTGATTTACTCTGAAGAATTCATCGACATTTTGCAGAGTCAAAGCTGACTTCATTTTGTTTGGATGCAGGGTGGGAAATCTCTCCCTGCTTGGGTTGGAATATTTGGCTGAATAACACAGAACACCCTGGGCCAGAGCAGAGGGGTCTGAGAGCCCAGGTCTGGACACAAGGTTCCCTTTCCCATGGCACAGGGACCTCAGGCACAACCCCTACAGTTGAGGGATCCTGGCCTTCTCTTGCCCTGAACAACCCAGATCCCTGCTGCCCTTTGTGCAGCTCCACTTTTTGATGTGATTCCCCCTCCTGCAATTTTTAAACTATCTAACTGTCCTGTTCAATATTTTGATAATATTTTTCTATCTGAATTCAAGTTTTTATGCTTCTCCAAAATATACCTATTGTAAAGGGCTGAAATAAAAGACCGTGTTAAGAAAATACTACTGGCAACTGCTTATATTTTAAGCAGGGAGTAATAATAACTATTTTTCCAGGATTTTCTTTAGATCCCAAGGTCACATGTGAGGAGACCATTCTTAGGTCAGTGGTAAAAATACCATTTCTTTATATCAAGGTGTCTTTTGCAAGATATTCCCAGATGGTATTTTTATTATGGGTTCCAATTCAAGTTTCTCCCAGGTCCCTGAGACAACTCTGAATAAACATAGTCCTCTCCTTTTTGTCTCAGGAAAATCTAATTGATCCAAATTCTCTGTTAAGGTTTTAAAGCTTTTTCAAAAAGGGTGCCTCTTCCCCAAAATCCAGTGTATTCTTCTACAGTTATCTTAGTCCCCATGTGATGATTATTTCCTTCTGTTGTTGGCTATTGCTATAGATCTGGAATTACAACTCAGCTCCTGAGGCTGAGGAACCACGTTTTCTCTGAATCAAATAGTGCTGTGCTACATTTAAAGTAGTCTTGTTATATGTGGAAACAGGAATATCCCTCCCTCCCTTCTTTTTCTTTCTTTTTTGATTATGAAACAAACTTTCAGTTGCCACAAGTTGTTCTTACCTTTATTTCTGAAAAAAAAATCTAGCAGCATTTGGGGTCTTTTAAACACACATATCACTATTTCCTCCCTCTAAATACAGGAGTGGGTACATTAGTGCCTGGCCATTAACTTCTGTAAACCACTTAGTGATTCGTCTGTGAGATTCTTTGGGCAATGTTTGCTGTTCGTTCAGGAAAACATTATATGCAACAGCACATTGCATGTAAAATGGTCCCATCATCCAACACTGGTTTGTTTTTGCTGGCCATCTGCTGAACAACTCTCAGGCAGCAAAGGGGTTACCTTGTCTATTATGCAAAACCATTGCCAGGGAGAAGAACTTCCAGTGAATTGTTAGAAAGATTAGTGGATGGTTAATCTTATTTGACATTTAAAACACTTGGAGGTAAATTCAGTGCTCACCTGCCCTAGAGTGTAGCACAGCATGAATACACTTCTACATATCTATTCCTGTTTAAACTAGCAGCTCCAAAGGCTGGAGGATATACCTGGCATAGAGGGATATTTGGGGAAAAGGGGAAAAAATGAACAGGTGAACACACACTCTGGCTTTAAACCTTCACAGTTTTCTCATACTGAAACACAAATTTTACTTTTTTTGGATTATCATCTCATTATGACACAGACATACTCCTGCTAACTTACAGATTCTGCTAGTAGGATCAAATTCTAATACATTTTGTATATTAACATTTCCATACTCCCTTTTCTGCTGCCCCATCAGTTATGAACATGACAAATACACACATGTACACAAAGTGCAAAGCCTAAGGTGTCCTGGGATCCAGTGAGAACTCTAAAGAAGACTAAGGACATATCTGCAGCTGTTTCCTCATGGAGTGACCCTCAAACCCACTGTGGTGCACACAAAAGTAAAACAATCAAGAATTCAATGAATTGCAGCTGAAGAAAAGGGATGAACACAGAGCTGTGACACAGCCTGAGACTGCATTTGCTTTCTGCTGTGAGGGGCACAGGAGTGGCAGTGACACAAGGGGTGTGTGCTGAGGCACCCAGTCCCTTTTGCTGAGCTCCAGCTGAACATGCTCTCGCCTTAAGTCCTCTGTAACTCTAAGACAGGGATCAAAATGAATTGTCATGTCTCTTTTAAAAGGGAAATACTACCAACCTCTCTCTCTCTAGACAGGCTGTGACCTTTCAATTTAGGCTATCAGTTTACTCAGTGCTTGCTCTGTGGTTCATGATTAACTTGAAAGAGTTAGATCACACTCTCTCCAGGTCCTCAAGAAGGAACTTCTGTTGACTGTTAGAAATCCCTCTTGCAATAAAAGTGCACATAGTATGGCTGTATAAGCTATCTTTCAAAGTTACTTCAGTATCAATTCTTATCCAAAAGCTCCTAAAAATATTTCTACTCCTTTTTTTTTTTTCTTTAGGATAATATTTATGAGAAGTCAAAGTGAAAAATAGACACCTGGTTATTAATAAAAAAACCCCTCCTTAAAAAGGGTCTCAGAGCTCTCAGACATTAATTAAACATTCTTATGTAGTTCATGAAAGATGTGTTTCAATTCTAAATATAAAAGGTAAACTGAGTTCAAGAGATAGTTACTTACCCATTCCTGCTGAGCCACTGGCAGAGCCACAGAAACCTTCTCCCTCCTCCTGTAACTGTGGTTGTGCAACTGCCCCAGTATGTTCTAGAAAACAGAGCAATAAGTTTCATAAATATTTTTTGTTCAAAGCTCACCTGTAGACTTTCTCTATTTCTTTTTTGAAAAAAATACAGCAGCAGTTTTCTTAGTCTTCTCTAGGAGGTACCCTGGGAGATGGGATGGATTGAGGAGCAAACACTGGACTGAAGAGTTGCATGTCCTACTGCCACTGCAAGTGACTGCTCAGGCCAGTAACATGGGGATTCTTTTTGTTATTTATTATTTTCCACACCTCTGTACCTAAAACCAGCTTACTGGGGGCAAGTAGGTTCTTTCAAATATTTTTTTAGTTATCCACAGCTGTACATTTCCCTTCATTTAGGGATGAATGTCAAGCAAGGATGGGAAAATCCCTCCCTTGCTGCAACATATGTATGTTCCAAACAGAACTAATAGCAAAAATTTCAAAATATTCCCCCAAACAAATTTTACACACTCAAACGATCAAACAGTTTATGTTACTTTCCAATGCAGTAGCAGCTCAAGCTTAGTGAAAAAAAATCAAATAGCTTTGATTACATTACTTGTACTTCACCTTTCCACTAGGGAAAGGTGGAAATACAGAGGTGAGCCAAGTGCAGAGGTATTTAAACAGCTAAAGCAAACTGGAAGTTTTTAAGAACAAAGATTGAGACTGTCACAAATAAGTAGATATAACCTTACAAAGACGTATCACAGGATCATTAAGTCTCAGGACCTTACAGTTTCTCACTGACATTACAAGCCTGGCCTACAGCTCACCTCACTGTAGTAACACCTGACACAATTACTCGCACTGCACTATTTGCTTTGTCTTAAGTTCAAGCAAAATCTCTTTTTATCACTCTGGACAGGTCTTTGACACCCCCTCAGCTGTGGTCTGTCATCAAGAGATGCTCAGCACCCTAATTCATCCCTTTAGCCCCCTGTTTTCTCAAGGAAAAGGTAAAGTGAAGCTTTCCAGCTCAACTGGCCCTGCTTCTTTTGTTTTTGAGTTTTCCAGGGCCTTTAAAATTCTTCTTATAATCTGGAAGTCATCTGGGAATAAAAGTGTGCCTTCCAAGGTGTCTGTATGTCCCCAGATGGGGGGACAGGGAGGGATCAAAGGACAGACTCTCAGCTGGTGTCACCTGAGGTATCACATTCTCTAAAGAAGAAGAAAAACAGTGCACGCTGAACAAAGATGTTGGCCATAGACCACAAACCTGGAATAAAGGAGGCATCAGTCCTCTATAAGAGAAAACAGATGAACTGCAGAGTTTGCTGGGATTCAGGGACAGGAAAGTTCACCTAAAATGACCTTGAGGATTAAACCCCATTTTAAGCACTGCAGTGGTCAGCACAGTATTTGCATTTTTAATTTATTCTTTCAAATGAAGTATCTTCACGACTAATCCTTCATTTAGAAAAAGGAATAGGTGTTATTCAGTGACATGACACACCTGAAAAGCAATACTTTCACAGTGTTTGCATTTCCATATATAATTTCAGAGGCTCAAGAAATTACTTTATGCATTTGGAGTGTTACTATTGTCCTCACTTTTAAGTTTTTCTTTTTATAATAACAGCCATCTACCGCTATTACTGTAGCTTCTTGTCCAGATCTCCCTTTGGAGACTTTCTGACTACTTAACACCATTTTTCAATTTCTCTACTTATGCATATACATCTTCAGTCCAGATATGAGAATTTGCTAATGGACTGCAACTTTTTTTCCAAGATTCCCATGTGTAGAATTTTACAAAGGCTGATCCAAAGTCTAAACTCTGCTTGCCAATGTCTTATGCTAGGAATATGCCTGTGACAGTCCATCCCAGAATTATGCTAACATTTTGAAATATAAATTTAATTTGAGTACAAAAGAGAGCAAAAAGTATCATGTTATATATTTAAAATAAGATTAAGGTGTACACACTGTCAAATGGACAAAAAAACCTGGTGTGTAATAAAACGTGGCTCCCTCCTGCACTGTGTACGTTTTTAGCTGCAGATTGAAGAATAAATGGCAGTGGTTAGAAAATGGAAAACATGTAGGCAGGCACGCCTATCTCCTGTTCCTGAGGTCACACCACTTTGCATTTTACCCACAACAAAGCACATAATGCATCCATTTGGCTTTTTTCATTCATCGAAGTAACTCTGTGACACTCTCTAGTGGAAGGCAGACACACACCACCTCAGCCACGCTCTGTGCACCCAACAGGCACGGGGAAGCAACACCACGGGAAGGGAAACTGGCTGAAACGGAGCTTGGGCACTGTTGCATGTGTTTTGCTGCACTCTTATTTTTTAACACCACAACCAAAACACTTACAGACAGGTCCCTTCTGTTTGAAGCCCAGAGGATAACGTGGTACTGAAGCATAAATAAAGAGTGCCACTAGCAAGGAGTAACTGGCAGCAGACAAAGCCCAAGCCAGCAAACTGTCACGATTGCTCTAGAGGGTTTATAAGCTTTATCAAATCTGTGCTAGCTAATTCACTTGCAGAAGTGTACTGATAACACTGCTGCTTTTTTTTTCTCTTGCTTTTATTATAAACAGAAAGATAGACAGGTCCTAAGGACAGATCCTTTTCACAGCTCTGCTCTCTTCTGCCAGCAATGCCCTTCTACTTCTCACAGATTACCAGGTTAAACTAGGGATGTCTTCGAGTCAGGAGCATTTATTGCAATAAAACCCAATATATTTCCTAAAAAAAACCTTGCCCCTCCCTTCTAACACTTACATTGTGGTTGGAAGCAACATTTAAAAAAAAATATACAGATCCAATCTGGTGTTCCTTGTCTCATTGAATATGCAAGTGGTTGTTTTTCACCACTCCCAATAAACATACTGAAGTTATCGTTTCTGTGGACAGAGGAATTTTTATTTATATATACATATATATATATGTATATATTTCAGGGTGGAGCATTTGGCTGCTTTCCCTGCTCCCCCTCCAAGTTTAGATGCAGTTTTTTGCATATTGTTGTACCGACACTACTTTATCAACAGCTATTGCTAAACAACAACTGCTATTAATCTAAATGACATAAATTAATACCACCTGCTGTAAGTGCAGAGGAAGTTTGGTTTATACTTTTAACTGCAGCTTTTGAAGTATCCAGGACAGGATGCAGGTAGATCCATAGATCTCTGTAATTTTCTCACTTCATACATGTAACTGCTCAAAATGATGCCTTTGGGGTGGAAAGATTTACAAAAGGGATGCCCAGCTTTGAGCTTGTTGCCTTGCACAGTCATTCTGGCTGCACTTCTCCATGTCTGGTGCTTCATTTCTGAAGGCTTCCTCAAAGCCTCTTGATGATCCTCCCCAGGAGCTCCATGCACAGCAGCCTATGGGAAAAATGACAAAACAATGGAAAATTCTGCCAAATAATAAACAAACCAACCCCATGGTTTTTAAGTTTTTTTCAAACATGTTTCCACGAATAACTGGGAAAGCACACTTGCTAATTTACTACATGTTTGTCTTTATGGAGTATTTTTAAAGTAAAATATTTCACTCCCTCCTGCCTCTTCTTAATTTGCCCTGTCATTCAATTTCTGTAACTAATTTGAGGAGAATTCTCTAATGTTTCACTGCCCTGCCAAAGCATAGTTTTTGCCTGAATGTAATGCAGAACTATTTTAATTGCAGGGAACATTAAAAATCCACCCCATAATGTGGGATTATTCCTCGTGCTAATTCTAGAAGCCCAAACTTTAGACGTGATTGAATTCAGATTCCTGTTTCACACAAACACAAAGGGAAAAATTCTGCCTGAACTCCCTTCAACTCTGACATTCATAAAGTATGCCTATGTTAAGCTTTAAACAAGATTTGAGTCAATATATTTTTCTGAGGAAAGCTCACTAAACAACAATTTTGAAGTCAACTATCATGACACACGAACAAAACCTCCAGAGATCTCAACGTTGTGCACCTCGCTGGGTCAGTTGCTTTCCAAACCAGAGTGACTGGAAAGAAAGATCCTCTTCCAGGGGATTCAGAACAGGATCTGAATGTAGGTGCTCCCAGTTATTTCCCATAGGAGCTCCTTTTCCTCTTGACTACAGGTGGTGCTGAGGGAGACTAGAAACCTATTCATATGTGAGAGTAAGGATCGACAACAAAAAAAAACCTTTCCATAATTGTACAGGGTAGAAGTGTTGCCAGTTTACAAACTGAAAGCACAAGGATCATCAGGAAGTGTCTTTCAGTAATTTAAATGTAGTGATATTGTACCTGAAAAAAAACCAATAAAGGATGCCAGGATCTGCCTTTGCAAGACACGAATTCAGTGCAGTGGTGTGAAGGCAAAGGTGCTGTCGTAGGGTGATGACATCACATCACTAAGCAAAACTAAGCTTTGGCACCTTAAAAATTCAAACCTGAAGACATTTTAAGTTACTTATTTCAGGTGCACATGTAAGAAGCATTTAGGACATTACCTTCACTTGGAGTTTTCTTCTCAAAGCCTCTAAAGCATTTAATATTTTCAGAAGATATGAAGGTTTTTCAGAGATAATATGCTTGGTATAGCCAACCACATGTACTATGGAAATTCCAGAAAATAAGACCAAATGTACTAATTTATAGTTAAAAGGATCATATTCTGTTTTTCTAACTGCAAGAAACTGAAAATATGATTCCAAAAGTCTGATATTCTGCATGACCAAACACACTGTCACCTAAACTGCTGATTATTCTACCTGTAAGAAAAATATCTCTAATTTTCTCTGCTGGAAAATCATCAAGATTTAAGTGCTGTAAAGAATATAATAAAACTTATACAGTACTTTTCACACTATAATGTCTCATGACTTTTACATACAATGAAATATTAAATTGCAAAACATTAATGAATAACTAGTAGAAGAGACAGTTTAGCACTTCCAATGCTGAAATTTAGAATTTCTAATAACTGAAGATGACAAGATGCACAATTGAAAAGAGGAATAATAGAAGACTAAAAATAGATGCCTTGAAACTGCACTGTAGTTAGCTACAATAACACACAGACTGTGATCTTAAGCAACTGCTCAACAAGCCTTGACACAGTGAGAAAGGGAAATATCCAAAAAGTAGTTACACTTCCCAAAATTTAGTTCAGTGTCTGTTTGGTCCAGAATACCATTACATGAAGCAAGATAAGAAGTTAAAAAAAGACTGTTTGTTGTTTCAAAACCCAATGCTAATTAAATAAGACAGGAAACACAATCAAAAATAGGAGATTTAAAACCTAGCATTACTCCTGGAGTTGTACACATCCAAGGTCTTTTCAAGAGCTTCTCTCACAGAACTCCTCCATTAAAAGTTGTCAGGGAGACAGAAAAGAGAAAATTAAAATTCCAGTCAACTTAGTGGAGTATCAAAGGTTGGGGCATTTTACATATGACTTAGCAAAAATTAGGTCTACAATTTACCTTTCATTCTGAATTTTGGCTGTTTGTTGAACATCAAGACAGTCATGAAAAGGAAAAAAAAAAGGGAACCAAATATCTGCTCAGATATTTTCTCATTTTGATCCCACCTCAAAGAAGAAATTCTACCTCACTCTCATATTTACAGCTCAGTGCACAAGACCAAAAATACCTGCAGTAACCAAAGATGTATGATTACAGAAAATTCTAACATGGATGTGGCTGATACTAAGACAGGCACCTGTAAAACTTCTAAATCTGACTATAGAAGATCTTACAGAGCTATAACATAACATGGCATTTTTAATATAAATCTAAGGAATTCCACTGCTATTGGAAATTAAAATTTCTAAGCACATTTAAGCAGCTCAGGTGATCTCTGTACAAAGAAAGAAGGAGATGGCAGCAGGAGTGAATATGTGCAGATGCCTTGATGAGTAAAAGATCCAAGAGAGCTCAGGTACAAGCCAGCCAGGTTAAGCAGAGGGAGTGTCACCAGAGATTTCTGGTTTGAGCAGTCAAAGTGCAGTGGTGAGTGTGGACTCCCAAGTGAAATCTGTCAGACACAGGATTTGAATTAGGATAGATCTTGAAGGGAGAGCATTGTTTACTTCTCGGATAATTTGGGAGACCATTCTTTCACAGACACCCACCCAAAGTAGATAACCAAGAATTCCCCAGCGTTCTCCCACAAACAATAACTCTGTGCACAGGGAAATACACCCACAGACAGCACACAAAAAAATGATGCCTCCTTCTCACATGCTTTTCTACTCTGTTCAAAGCTGCACTGTTCAAGTGAAGAGTATTTCCTTTAAACTTATGTGTAATAAAGAGAACTCATTGAATTTAATGTGAATCTTTCTGAGTTAAGAACCAAAAATACTCACTTGATCGACCATCTGGGAACGCTTCCCAAATCCAAATTTAGGGTCCAGCAACAAGTCCTACATACAGCCTTTGTGTGTGAACACTTACTCTTCCTGCACTGAATTTCCCTGAACTGGAGCCAATATGACTCTGCACATGGAAGGAGCTACGTGGGGGATCAGAAACCTGGCACTGCTCAATGACCCAACCTCTCTGCTTCACACCTTTTCTCTGCATAGACTCTTCATCCAATATTGGGGATGTTCATCTGCTCTAAACTGTGGGGAGCAGGAGGGGTGTGTGTGTTAAGAACTTCCTTTAAAAAAACATCAAAGCTGAAAACCTTATGGTTTGAGGATTTGTTGAAAAATAAAATTTGGCTGCTAAAGTAAGGGCTATTAAAAAGATAAAAAGCAATCAATGTAGCATTTGTTTCCCATTTCACTACTATATCAACTGTCAAACACTCTTGGAAGTGAAAATAAGTATTTAATTTTTCTGTTTGCTTAGGAATAAAGCATCTTTGCATCAACTTCAAAAATATTGTCAAAAATCACTAGGAATAATGCAGAAGTAATTTAATTACAGGGGAAGAGCCCTTTCAGGGTGTACCAAGCTTAAGTCTTGACAAACTGAGACTTAACCAAGTTTTTTCATCTTCCTGAAGAAGAAAATCGTTTTGAGTTGTGTACACATGAAGTAGTTTCTCTCCTCAGTGCAAGTCCCAAGTGTGTTTAATAGTTTTGCTAAATATGATTGAAAGTAAACCATGCCTGAGGGAAATGATCCTTTGCTGGATATGTATAAGGGTTGAAGCAGTTGGTCAATGAGTGACCATAGCATATGAATCTAAAACTAATCTCAAAGAGCCTGAGGGCACCCAAAGCTAACCTAGTCAAGTAGTCATTTTTTCACATGCTTTGAGCTAAATACCATGTCTATAAAAGACTCCCTATACACCTAAAAGCATTTGGTTTTTCTCACATTAAAAAAGTTTTAAACAATGTATTGTAGTGGGTGCATAACAGCAAACTAAAAATAATTATATAGTAGAACGGGCAGTCTCTTAGTTGTCACTAAAATGAGACACTTCTGAAGGCTGTTGAGAAAAAAATTGCCATGAGACTAGTTCAGACCTTAAATCTGTCCCAAGTCATCTCGGGCTCAGAACATCTGGGGAGAGTGCCCCCTCAGAACATCTGGGAAGGTTGTGGTCCTGAGTCACTACACTGAGCCCATGGGTCCAGCTCAAATCATCTCCACAAACCACACCCTTGCTCTGGACCTTGATCCTCTTGTCTCAAGCAAGAGAGGTAGGCAAGGGGCTACTGCCCTCTTCTCTCAGCAGTGCAGGCATCCTCTCTTTGAATTTGCATCATGCCACTTTAAAATATAAACCAATCTTTACAAAACTAGAGAAAACTGTAATAAAAGTTTCCTCCAATAATAAAATAATCTATATTACCTAAAACCTTAGGAAATGTACAGAACTGATTTTCTGAGTAAACTATGGCAATGAACAAGCCCAGCTGCATTTCACAATAAAGCTGCACGAGACAGAAGAACTGCTCTGTGAACGAGGGCAAGGGATGGGGTGAGAAAATCACTGAAAAATATTAAGTCCCTTGAGCACCACGGGATGTGCAATTTTCATCGTGCTTCGAGACGTACTTGTGTGGCCTTGTTGCTTCTATTGATCACCGTAGGTCTTTCCTAATAGAGTTACAAGGCATTTTCAGTTGCAGACTTAGAAACCTGTGGGAAATGGGATCCAATCATCTGGCTGCTGTGCTCCTGTAAGGCCAGCTCTGTCTTGTTGCTACTGCTCTGTTGGGCTTTAAACACAATACCAGCACATCTACGGCTGGGAAGCAGAGAGCAGGGATTGTGCAGCACAGGTTATGAATTTCTGTGAAGAAAGAACTGAATATTTCTGGTCATTTACAAAGTTCAGCTAATTTTCTTATTATTTTTCTTTGTTATGAAACTACGTGTCTGATTTCCAACAGGGTTTTGAGCGCAGGAAGAAAGTGGGAACCATTAAGAGGTATTTTATGCCCTTTCAGCACCCCAATAGGCACAGTAATGAATGAACAGAGAGCATTTTGTAATGTTATGCTGAGGCAGAAAATATTGGAAATACTCACAGAAATCTCAGTGAAAATAAACATTACTTTAAGCAAGAAAACCAAGGCACAGGGAATCTCAGTAAAAAAATCTGTATTTTGGGTTCTTACTTGGATCAAAATAAACAAAAGACATTTGTGTTTTGCTTATCAGATCTGGAATAAAAGATAATTAAAAAAGAAGGGGAAACTTGTACATTAAAAAAATTTCTACTGAAAGTATTGCATGAACAAGTGACCTAGCACAGCCTATGACTTAGAAACTTAAGACTGAAATAAAATACAATCCACTTTCCTCACGTAATATTAGCAATGGCAATCTAAGATGTTTATCTATTAAAAAAAATGTCAAGGTAAAATTCAAGGCAAGGTCTATCCAACCAAGGAAGGGTTCCTAGAGGTTCAGGAGAATCAGCTCAGGACTTCCAACAGAGAGCAGCATAGCTGGGTTGCAAATGTGGGAGAAGGAAAAAGGATTCTGTTACATGCACAAATATCTTTATGAACTGCCTGATATTAAAAATAAAACCAAAAAAAACCCAAAAAAAACCCAAAACAAAACAAAACCACAAAACAAGATGTTTTATGGAAGAATTTATCTTCTCAAAAAGAACACATCAGTGTCCACAAGGACTAAATAGAGGTTCATCACTGAAGAGCAGTAAAGTGGGTTTGCCCCCCCCTTGTTTCTGTGCTGGCCCCTCCTGCAACATGAATCTTTCATCACATCAGTGTGACAGCTCTGAGATTAGTGGTACCCTGAAAAGCTAAAACACTTCCATGTTTGATTTGATAGTCAAGATTTCCTTACCCATACAGTTTAGCCATAAATATATCCATCATGGTCAGGAGGTCCTTCCCAGGAAACAACACAATGCAGGCACATTTATATAAGCTGAAAAGTGCCCTTGATTGCACCACTGTAACTAAATGATTACACTGGCTTTGGTGAAGTTCACCAAGATGTGAGGAAACAGTTTCTGTGGTTCACATTCCCCTCTGCAAGACAGTATCTAAAGAGACTGTGTGAGCAAGAGAGTGTGTGGGGGGAAAAAAGCACCACTTAAAACTGAATGAACACAGTACAAAAGTACATATGAACTTTTAACAGCCCAAAGAGGATGACATGGTCCATGAAGACCTGCCCTCATAACCTCAGGAAATACAAATCAATCTGTGTTTCATCATTTGAAACTTGAACTTCTAGCTAGTAGCTCTGTGCTCTTCCCCCTGCCTTCTTCAAAAACTCCTCCTTGAGCTGATTTACACTATTTGCTTCTACTGCTGACTTCGGCAGTTTGTTCCAGACTGTATTTCAACTACCCTTTGTGTAAAACTGTTCTGTCTGAATATATCGGAGTCCCTAAATTCTGGTACACATATTGGAGTGGTTACAGAAGTAATTTTACTGTGGCTGGCAGCTGGCCTAACTCGTGCTCTGATCTCTCCTCCCCTCCCTCAACCCAACAGTTAATACTTCGCCATCAAAGTCAGGGCTGCTACAAAGAGAGGCTGCTCCAGCCAAGTGCCCACGGGGACAGTGCTTGAACTTGTCACATCCTGGCAGGACACTGTGGCCAGAGCAGCCTTCCTAACCTTTAGAAGGGGACCAAAGTAGGGAAGAGCAAAGAGTAAGCAAATAGAGAGGAGCAGGACTCTACGTCTTACTGTGTTAAACAATTTGATCCTATTCACAGATCCTTTATCTGCTTTCCACAAACGTTTTCATAAGTGTTGATTAAAAACAAAACTGTTCATAGATCTAAAATATATTAATATTTAAAATAAATTTTAATGTAGATATTTGTGGAAACTGAACTTTGTTCATTTTTTTTTCATTTTGGATGAAAAAAAAGGACTAAATTTATTGGAGTCTCAACTGCAGCTGTAGGCTGGCAATCAAGTGGCTGTAAAGAAGTGGGAGAGTGAATAGCAGCCTCCAGATCTTGAATAAATTGTCAGTTGATCTTAAACAGGAAGTACAGGATTCTTAATTTTGACTTCTGAGGATCTGCATTTTCTAAAAGATGATTATTTGCAAGAGTCTTTTTAAATCCACTTTTGTGCATGAACTAAGGTTAGCAAAGAGGCAGATAATCCATCAAGTGTGCCATAACTTTTAAATGAAGGTGACATATTTTTCCCAGTCAGAACAACTTTCATCAGGAATATTTTTGGAAATTTAGAAAATCTCTTTGATGTCAAAAAACTGTTCTCACATTCTTTTGAAGCAGACAAAAGGTCAATGTTAATTGCAATATGTTGTAAATCATATAGATTACTTTCAAGAAAATATTTAAGGGAGATATCTTATATGTGACATTCATTCTTCAGCCAGCCAGACATGGATGATGTTTAATTTATAAAGATTTAAAAGGATGGAAGTCTTTTGCAAAATACAGAATTTAATGAAATTCTTCTGTTTTGTTACCAATTCACAGATATCATCGCTTCTTATTTATGGAGAAAAGTGTATTAATCATCACATGCAGAGTTGCAAATTCAGCAGAAACATAAATTATCAGCCCTAAACCTCATATTCTTCCAAAGGATCCATAAAGCTAAAGTTCTGAATAGCTTGGAAAGAACAAATGGACAAGAAAAGATAATGCATCTTTTGAAACACAAACCTGCAAAGATGTTATGCTCAATTACTCTGACAAAAGATTTGGAAACCAACAATATCCCCTGTGGAATACCACTGCTAAACTGGAATGCTAAATCAAAAGCTCAAAGTTAAGCAAGAATAATATACCATAAGCCACATTAAATGTGTGTCATCCTTAAAGCTAGAGCCCACTTGGGTATTTATGAAATAACTATTTCTACTTTTAGGGGGTGGGGGAGAGAGGGGGGAAGAGTTCAGATTAGTAAAATACTAGTAGAAGTACCACTCTGGATGTCATATGGAGGAATATGGGACTGGGCAGGATGCATCCCCCACTGCAAGTCCTCTAGTAACCAGCCTGAGAGTTCACAGGTTGTTTTACAATCTAAACAAAAAACCTGACTAGAACCTAAGGCAGGGAAGGAGCTGCTTGGAAGGGGTTTAGAAGGAGCTATGACAGCTATGGAGGCCAACAGAAGGCTGCTGTGTACAACCAAGGACTTCCAGCAAGCCACTGGAAAAAGGTGCTGCAGGAACCTCAGCGATGCCATGTTGCGATGGAAGACGTGCTTGTTTTATTTTCAAGGAGTGCTTTCAGCCAAGATGCAAAAGGAGCAGGGTTTGCACGAACAAAAAGCTTCCATCCTCCAGAAGAAACAAGGATGCAGCCAGACACCTACTGTGGGATCAGGGCAGGGGAGCTGTGGGGAGAGATGTTTTCCAGGCAGCTGATGTTTGGGAAGCTGCTGCATTTGGGACACATCTATCCCAACACTGATGTTGAGTAACAAGGAACGGAATGTGGGCTGTTTCTGAGGGACAGGAATGACGTTGCCAAAAATGCACTAAGAATACAAGTCCAATTTAGGCCAGTCAGTTCTTATTAGCTTCACTGAGACGGCAAGTCCATAATTTTGGCTGCACAGAGAAAAGGGATCATCGTTTTGAACCACAGGCCTGACATGCAGAGCTGCTGCACACGCAGCCAGGGAGGGCCTCGGTACACAGTAGGTGGGTACTGGATATCTTGAGTTCCTGTACTAGGACATAAGTGATAGGATTACATAAAAGTAAAAAAAAAAACCTAGGAAAATTTAGGTGAATTGTGTTATAATTTTAGTGTACCCGCTCTGGATGTTTCCCCTGAATATCCAAGGTCTGTGCCCTAGATAACAGGGGTGCTGCAGGATCAGCTCTGCTACACTCCTTGTTCTCCAGACAGATATGTCAGTCAGCATGGGATCGTTACTCACCTGGAAAAGGATGAATTTGTTGATTGATGTTAAAGGTTGATAGGGAAGTTGAAAGGACAACAAACAAGGAGAAATACAGAGCACACAACTGTGGTTTTAAAGTTAATGGATTTTTCCCATCAGGTAATGCTGCATATGAAATAATAATGGTGCTAACTAAAACATTAGTTACTACTTGATGATGACATTTTACATCTTTCTGTAAACCTCTTATTGACACTAGCAGAATCTCCTGTGAATAAGAGAGAATAATGTCCTACATCAATATCTGGCATATGTAATGTGTTTATATAATCCAGTCCTCTTCACAGAATTAATTTGATCTATCTGGTTTGGATCTTGTACTGCTGGTTACCCGTGCTCCCCGTGTGCTTTTATTTCTTGAAGATGCAGCTTGTTCTGTTTTTTTGGCATCTTGGCTGCCTATTGAATGTGGGTAAAAGCACAGACTTGATGGAAGTCTACTGACAATCACTGTTGCTGAACCAGAGCTGTGTTCGTGTGGGATACAAACAACAGCCACTCATCCTTCAATTTGTGAACACCAAATTGACAGGTAGCTCTTAGAGAAGTTTCACTTCTAAATTATTAAATAAAAGAGAAAGAAAGAGGAAAAAAAAAGCTAAGAAATTAGCGACAGTTACTGAATTACTCCATTGAACAATATTGATTGACAAATTCAGTCCCAAAAATCAGAATTAAAATTAACTGCATTTACCACATCAGTCAGTCACATTGCAGAGTTTGAAAGTATGGCATGAAAGATGAACAAATGCTGTGAAAGATAAAAGCAAAATGCAATTATAATATAAAAAATATTTGCAAATTATATTTTATACAGGAGTAACACATCCTCACAAGTTGGAAAACTTTGCATTACCCGGAGGGAGTAATTGCTTATCTTAAAAATTTTTCAAAAAGTTCTAATGCAAGGGATATAGCTATCAATCAAAATCAAATTAAAAGGGTTTATGGCAAATGAATCAAAGCAGTACAATTTTATTTTTCTGAAGAGATTTATTTACATAGTGAGATTAAAAATGTCTCAGATTTATGCACTCACTCTAGAAACATGAATTTCCTAGCTTTGAAACCTTTAATGCAATAACCTTTACCCTGGTTTGAGATAAGCCTACGTCAGCACTTATAAAGTAAGGTCTTTCTAGCTGTTTGGTCCAGTATAATAAACCATCATCCTCCTTCTGCATTAAATGATAACATTTATTCTTTTAAAGCCCTCTTCCTTTAATCCAGAATTTTCATTCTGTTTTCCTCCTCTTCCATAGTTCTACCTCCAGATCTAGAGGAATTCCAGGAAACTTTCCTGAGAGAATCCTCTAAGAAAACCAAGAATATTTCTCTAGAAACACATTTAGGATTAAAATGCTTGTTCGGAATAAAATCAGTTGTAGCACCTCCTGGGATTACACTGGAGACTTAAAAGATCCACAGCTTTACTTTCTCTGCTGATGCACCACAGGGTGCACCCATCCAAGGAAGATTGCTATACCAAAGGAAAAATCTGTGCTACTTATACACACATGGAGTAACACAAGCACAGAGAAGCACATTTTCTTTGCTGGCTTCTGTCATTAAGATCGTCTTCCTGGATTTAATTATTTAACACACCAAAATATCAATCCTAAGTAGCCATCTCATCTACCACCTACCTTTCAATTCACTTCACTTTTCCCAGATTTTGACCCACAAACACTGTCAGTTCCCCTTAGGAGTACCCATAGAAGTTTTATTTCTTACCAGCCTTCAAAGACTCATATTTGTTGTTCCTTCTTTTTTTTTATAAAGTGCATTGCCAATAACACACAAAGAGAGTAAATACAGCTAGATCAGAGTATTACAGAAAGAACTCATGGAATATTGCCACACATTTTTAAAATTGTACAGCTGCCCAGGACTGGTGAGCTGCTGAGCTGTGCTCAGTGTTCTTCTACAAGTAAAATAGATGTCCAAAGCACAGAAAGAGCACCTTATTATTCATGGTGCATCTTAAGCACTGTGGCAGTTTCCCTCTGAAAAACCTGAGAGGAGGAATTATTAGCAGGGCACTGAAGGGACATGCTCAGTTAGTTAACAAACAAGGCACACTTACTTCGTTAGGCTGTGCCATACATGGATACCTGCTTCCTGCGTCTCCATAATCACAGTGACAAGGAGCAGGACTTCTTCTGCTTGCTATGAAGCTTTCTGGATCATTGGAGATGATTTTCAGAGCCTTGCTGCACAGATTCTGCCAATTTGTGTTCAGGTTTTTTTACAGGCTGGAACAAGTAGCTGAACAAGCATCTGGCACAAGAGGCGAGTCCAAGTGCCCAGGCTGGACAGTACCTATGGCAAAGTACAAGTAATCAATAACCAAACTCCTCAGAATTTACAATTGTGCCAGACAAGCAAACCAAGTAACCAACATCACTGACACAATGGTGGTCAGGGGAGAGCTGAGCTCATTCAAAACCTGCCAGAGGTTTATTCTTTGATCCTTTCTTTAATTTTCTTGCTCATCCTATTTTGTCTCCTCTCACACAAACTAAATTCTTGTGACATACCAAAAAAAAAAGGTGTTGTGTAACACAGGTGCCCGACTACAGCCTCAGGCACCATGCAGCTGTCCGGGTGGGGTATGTGGTCCATGTCTCATTCCCACTGACCCTTTTTATCCAGGGCAATGGAGTATCAGGGACAACCAGCAGCAGCACTCTGCTCTTAAGTGCTCTTTTCGTGTGCAGCTCCCAGGTCATGAGCCCTGGGCTCGTGCAGAGCTGATGGGCTGTGCACAAATGTCATACGTGCCAAACACACCGTGCAAATCTGCTGCTCTTGGGTGGGGACAGCAGAGCTGTACTCCACCAGCTCAGCTTTACTTCTGAGGATGAACAACAAAGGGCTGGTGCTTCCAGTGTGTACTGGATTTTGAAAGTGCTGATGAGCTGTCCTTAACATTAGCAGGTATTGTAGGAGGTGCTTTGTATGAAACAATGATCTAATGAATGCACAACAAGCTATTCTGCAACAGGTGAAAAGGGTGTGGCAATACCTTGAGATCAAAAGAAGGTAAATGGCCCTGTTAGCAATAAAGATTGACCACTACAGTCCAAATAATTCAATTTAAAATACTGCAAATCTACTACTGCAGCATATAATATCATCATGACCGCATCTATTCTAACCCACTGATGACCTCGGGGAATTTTCAAGAATATTAGTTCCATTTTCTGTCCTTTCATCCCTAATGTATACAGGCAGACTTAGCTTTGTCTACAACAAGAGAAGCCATTATGTCTTAAGAAAAAAAAAAGCCGCTCCCATTATCTGAATGCCAAATTTCATATAATCAATTCACCAATATCCCACACCAACCTTTCAGCTGAGCTGAATGAGATGGGCTCAGATCTCTAAAATTACCAGGATAGAAGCAACATTTTTGTCAACTGCATCATGAAACCATAGCAAGAAAAACACAGCTGACATGCTAAAATATGAAAAACTGCCATTATATTTAAGGCGTTTCTAAGAAAGAATATTACATTTACTATTGTGAATAAATTTACAGATTTACTATCCATCAGGCATTAAGCTTTATTTTTCTGTATAAAATAAATATAGCTGGAGTATAAGATTATGACTTCACTATTATTTCGTAAAACCATTTAATTTAAACAGAGATGCCTATTCACCTGATACCATAAAACTGAAAACAGAACCATCAAATTATTGTACAAAACAAGCACGTTGTACATGAAGACAACATAGGTAGACTTGTGAAACTGCTGGGTTTTATCACTGTTTAATGATTTGTTGCACTATTTATAGGATAAACAATAAATCTTACATGATTCATCATATTAGCCAATAAATCATGAGACAAATCATTAGGCAGAGTGATAAAATCAAGTGTTTTAGAAATAAGTTAATCTATGATGCCAATGTCTAATCTAAACAGTTGCTTAAAAACCCTATTTACTAATCATTTTTACATAAAGAAAGACTGATGATTATGCAGATTAAACGTGTACTTATTCCTATAATCACATGTTCTGTGCTGGTCTGTTTAGAAAGAAAGAAAAAGATTAAAAAAATCCACCGGAAAAAAAGTAACATGATTTTCATTGTATTTGTATATTTACTGAGGGCTGCGCACACCCCTTTTGAGTCTGCCTTTGATTCCAGGGAAGAAATGGTTAATTAAAGCATGCTGCAAGGTTGCTGGACAGATATTATCTTCAGCTATGAATCCCACAATATCTTAATTAACAATTTCATTAAGATGTGATGGCTGGTTCTAATGCTTCTTCATTCTTCAGTCTGAATATAACCCTGTAGACTTTCTCATTTGTGACAACTGTGTTTATAGCTTCTCTACCCATAGAGCTTCATGGCACTTTGAATTATGCTCAAGAGTATATGGGCATCACGTCACATTTGTGTGCCTGATATCATACATGACTAGCTGCGCTCCAGCCAGGGTCCTTAATGTACATTCTACAGATGGACTACCCTCTGAATGCTTAGCCAGATATTAAGTTAAATCTTTTTGGAGTCAAGCTTGTTTCACATCAGTTATACAAACATATTGGTTCCTTTAAAAGGACAAATGCACTGAGAATAAGACAGGGAATCTAGGTCGGAAATCTAGGAAAATCATTTTAAATTTTAGTTTGCCCTTTAAATGTGAAAATCTCTTCCTTTGGGAATTATTGTTATCTATAGAGGGTTTGTTTTCATTTACTTAATCCCAAAGAGAAGTAGGTGAGCAATATTTATCAAGAAGTAGGTAAGCAGCATAGTTGGCTTAACATGAAAGAAACATAAACAGCAAGGCAACCCCCTTCCCTCTCAGTTTCTGTTTTGTTTTAAAATGCAACAAATCTGAAAAGATAGTGACAAACCAACATGATATTTTTCCAGCACAGGATTTTTCCTCAAAAAAGAAAAAGAAATGTGAACATTTGTATGCCACTGCCTATCCCCATCTATTTATCACACTGGGACTGTGTCATACCTACTGTAACTTCTCGATACGGCTAATCTGGAGAGCAAGGTATTTTCCTCTAACTGAAGGAATATGTTTGAGTGAAAAAAAAAAAAAAAAAAAGGCATCTGTAATTAGGGCTGTGACCAACTGTTTACCTGTCACACAGAGCTGGGTGAACAAACCCCTCCAGCTCACCAAGTACTCTGGGGAATGGAAAAGGAGGGGCAAGCCTGGCACTGGGAGGGGGGCTGTGTCAGAGAGGCTGAAGGGAGCAGAGGGGATATTTTTGGGTTTGTTGTTTTCCTGCTTTTTATCTCAATCCATACAGCATGTTTTGTAAAAGATGTCTGAGAGAAGACTGGAGAAGTGATAGCAATTTTTGCAGTACAGGCAGAGATTGTTCTTTTGCATTTTTGTTTGGTTTATAATGTGCAGGCATCCCAACATGTAAAATGTAATAACCAGGAGCACACCAGAATCACATGCCTTGTTATTCTTTTAGAACCTGCTTATCTTTTGCTTCACTTTTTCCTGATGACACTTAAGGTCAGATTTTTAAAGGCACTTAGATGCCTCATTTTACTGAAATCAATGGGAGCTAGGTGCTTAAACATCTTTGGTGAACTAGCCCTTTAATGTTTATTAACAATGCCTCAGATGAGGGTACATCCCAGAAAACATAATAATTGCCTGCCTTTATTAACTGTACTGTGTCAAGATAAGATAGAATCAAGTCCTCAGACTCATCTCCTCTCAATGATTTCCTAAATGAGATCAGTTCCCACTTACATCCTGAATGACCAAGGGTGACTAAATCAGAGCAATGAAGTATGTTTACGTCCTTGAAACTCAAATCATCTTGCAGACACTTCTCCCAGTGTTGCTGATTTGTATATTATCAAGTTTCAAAATGTTTAGTGTTTTCTTTCAACACTCAGCTGTAATCATTTTAACTACAAGAGAATATTTCCTTTTTATCTTCAGGTAAAGATGAAGCTTTTCCCCCCCACCCACCTTTAGGAGCTTAGACTCTCACATGTGAACTACAGAACCTCAGAGAGAATAGGATTATTTCCTTGTATTTTTGCCCTGAAACTTTCAGTCTTGTGGATTCACATACACCTTGTTCATCAATGTATCTCACAAAGCAGGAGGATCTCCAAGTCAGCCATGAAAATACATCTCTCATCTTTGCGGAGAAAAATTAAAAAGTCAGGAACTAAACGTTTCTAGTAGAAGCTTCTGGATTACTGGTAAGGAAGAAGTAAGGAAGAGAAAGGGAGGGACTGTTTTCCTGACAGACCTTCAGTGTTAATGGAGAACCTTTTCAACCACTAGAAAGGGCTTTGGATGAAGCCCCGAGCTGAACTTCCTAAGGCTCAAGCTCAGACATTCCAGCATTTCCCCAGGAAAGGCAGATTTCCATCAGTACTCATTTCTACCTTCTGCTTAACTAGGGACACCCTCAGTTACTGTATTCTTGGTGTTAACCTTTCTCCATTTTTGTCTCCTACAAGCACAGCAGTCACATGTTCTCCTCTGGAAAATCTCTACTGAGTGTTATGTATCTTATGTGCCAACCAGGAGGTGTCCATGCTTTCAAGAGAAAGACATACCTGCGCCTTTAAAGTCATTCAAATATATTTTTTTGCTGCTGTGATTCTCTTTTTCATTGCTGTCTCTCTATTTTCTACTCTCCTCTTTTCTCTGAATATTTTTGTCTCCAGTTTCCTTCCATTTTTCCATATTTTTCCTTCTTTTATTCATTTCTCTCCAGCTCTCCCTGCATCTTTCTCTCCCCTCTGATCTCTTTCAATTCTGCTTTTTATTTTCTCTGCTGAAAACTAGTTGATCAACATTAAACAAAGCAAGCACCAGTCACCACAGGTAACATAGGTACCAAAATTTAAAGCCAACATTTAAAGCCATTTGAAAACATGCCCGATTAAAAACTCTGAGGGTTTCTATTCTCTCCTCAGGCATCTTCTCATTCTACTTTCTGCTATCCCCATGCACTCTTTTCTTCTTACAGGGAAGATGCCAGAGGGAAGAGATATAAGCTGACAGTAGTACCCAATACAACAGACTGACCAGATAGTTTCATTTTACAATCAGAAATGATGGCTTGACCCACAGTGTCTTTGCTCATTCCCTCCTCTCCTCCCAGCCCAGTTGGTGCCCTACAAAGAAACACTCAGATATGGCAACAGTTCTGTACCTTTACCTTGTTTTTCTTTTTAATCCTCCCCATAGTGAGGGACCAGGAGACCACCAGTCTGGGCAGTGGGCATTAGATGCTAGTGCACCATGAGATGCGTTTAAACCATTACCATTTGTCAGAACAGTGAAAGATTTGAGTTCAGGCTTCACTAACTGCAAGAGATCCTCTCAACTTCTCACACTATTTCCCTCTAACCACCATCAAAAAAACCAGCCACATTTTGGAGGTGTTTTATGCTAGTTTTTAACCTAATTTTCTTTTCTCTTTGCTGATCATCAGCTGATTTATTGGAAGCCTCACTCTACACCTGAGATACACAACACACAGGGATTATTTTTTAATCTCTCCAGAACTGCTAGGGAGAAGACTGAATTCGTGCTGCATTTCTGCAGAAGCAGGCGACTCCTGGCCACGCCACCTCTCCAGGGTAACTGCTTCTAAAGCCTGCTAAATCAATTTTAACACTCTGCTGTTTAATAACAGCATAAAGCACAGCCCTTGCGTGGATTTAATTAGAGCCATGCAATCGACATAAAGCGCAAAGAACGGTGCTACATTGAGAGAAACCCACTCATTATCTCAATAAATTCCAGACTGACTGGACAGGCACTCCTCAAAAATTAAATTTTTGAGGCATTATGATCAGTGGAACTACCCCAACAGTCACTCACAGATAAAACTGTAATATTTCAAGTACCTCCCCTACACACAATGTCTGTTGACGTCAGCAGACACCCTGTGACCATTTACATGCAGGGCCAGGGCTATTTCATACAACAGCACTGAAATGCCTTTTTCCTATCACTATTCAACACAGATGTTTTCAAAGCGATAATCAGGTCGTGTGAGAACTGCATGGCTACAAAACTGAGTAGCACTGAAACTGTATTCCTGTAAGTTTTTCGTATATCTAGATTTTAGAGTCAGGGATTAAGAGGTTCTTATCTAAAGACATCCAAAATTATTTCTAAAGTAGTACTGCAAAAGCATTTTACAGTGAATTACTTTTTAAAACATATTTTAAACAGAAACACATCACCATATTTTCTGTGGGCTTGAAAGCTTATGTTAAGTTTCCAAATAAGTCAATTCTATAAAGATAACATCTTTTCTTTAAAAAAAAGTGTTGCAAGCTAATACAGTACATAACAAATAAGCTTTAATTAAAATTTAAATTGAAATCTGTATTGGCTAATCACTCCTGAACAGGAAATATTTTAAGACAAGGTTTTCAAAAGCTCTCTGGTCAAATGTTTCAGTGCTTAGTACCTATAATTAGGGTAAAAAATGTCAAACTCTTCTGTTCATGAAAGTATAAGTAAAATTTACTAAAGTGCTTGCTGTCCATCTGTTCCTACTGTGACATTTACAACGGAATTTCTACACAAGCTTAGCACCCAAAATGCTGAAGTCCTCTGGGAATCTGGATGTGTTTTGACAAACAGTAGCTTAGCCCAGGTACAATCTCTGCTGTTTTAAAATCTAATTCCAGCTGCAGATGATGGACTATGCTGCAAATCTGCCCTGTAACCATCAGCACCACAGTGCCATGTTTCTTTTCTTTCACACAGTGGTTCTGAGGGATAAGGTAGTGCACATAATACATGCATTAGTACAAAAAAATCATATTTTTTTTGTTTAATTCACATACAACTTATTTTCTGATCACCTTATCTGACAACTGTTCTGTGTACAGCCACTCAAATCACTTAGGCCACATGTGAAAGTGAGCTCCAGATGAAGACTGAGTGAAAACCCTCCCCAGAGATCAGTGTGCAGTCAGATTTGCTGACCCATTAGCCTGTTCATTACTGATGGAGGTAAATAGCTGTAAGAATATTAACAATGAGACCTGAGGCAGCCATAAAGCTCTACCTAAGGTGATTTGAGATATCACCTATACTTTTAACCCATTATAAATAAATCAATAAAAGCCAAAGTCAGCAAAGTGAATACATATCATACTTAAATCTAATTAAAGGTTAGTTTTGTACAGATCTCCAGCAGTCTTCAGTAGGGATAAGTTCATCTTCCAGTCATGATCTCCCCACACATATCAACACTACATACTACTGAAAGCACACTGCTGACTTCCAAAATGGTCTCTGAGAGATAACGACTCTTTTTATTGTGTTTTGATTCATATTTTATAATAAAGTAACTTTTAAAGTTCCCCAAACAGGCCATTATGTTTTCCTAATAACAAAAAAATCTGCATGGTCTTTAAAAAAAAGTAAAAATCTTTTCATAAGTCAACATTTATATTTTCTATTGAAAGAGTGCTACTGCAATAAAGCGGTTTATGTAAATATATTAAAAAAAAAAAAAAGCTGTCAAAACCT
>NW_024104340.1:192500-257500 GCF_003945595.2 Pipra filicauda | reverse complement strand
CACAATTCCCTAAGATTGCTGACTCTCCCTCAGTGCAAATGATGACCACTGTTTTACAAACCAGACAACTGCTCATATATACTTTGTATTGCTGTTATGTTCAAGGAGTGTTGCACAGTTTACTGTGTTTGGGGTGTTACAGAAGGAATAATCTCTGTTGAACTTTTAACCACATGGAGGATTTTCAGTGCTGTTCTCCAATAGACTGGAATCATTATCCAGCAGCACACACCGAAGGGTGAAAAAGGAACCTATCCAAGTCAAACAGCAGGAGACATATAAGTTGGAAGTAGACCAGGACAACAGGGCTAATTTCCACTATCCTATAATAAGTACAGGAGAACTTTAATGACCAGAAATAGTCAAAATGCCAGTGTCATCTCTTATCCAGCTGAATGCTGACAGCTCCAGCAAAGCTGTCCATTAACACCATGCTTGTGCACTCAGTATTGACTCTGGAGGCAGAGCACTGCCCATTAGAAAAAGGAAAGGAAAAGTTGGATTTACTTTTGTTGCCTTTCTAAACAGTGATTTATCTCCTATGATCTTGAACCTGAAATAACAGGCTAATCAGATATTCTACGAAAGGTATTGAACCAGCACATGCTTAATTTCATGTAGCTACAATGAAATAAAAACCAAAACCAAACAAACAAAAAAACCCACAACCAAACCAACCAACCAACCAACCAAAAAAACCAACAACAAAGGAAAAATAAGTATATAAATGCTATTTACCTTATTTATACTTTCCAGCTTCCACTCATTTATGGCTAAGAGATTTTCTGACCCAGAGTTGGCATGTTTTTATTCAATAACTTTGAATAGAGTCTCCTTCCTTGGTTCACTTTTGAATCTGTGTCAACTTCCAGCACCCTTAATGACCTCTGAAATGGAGTTCCATAACTTACTTAACACCTGAGTATGGAAAAATAAAATTGTTTCCTTGGTTTTGAACTGCACTATTAGTTTCACGTGATGCTCAGCTCTTACACGTGAAGAGGATACAGTCATTTTCCACTTACCCTTTTCATGTCATTCCCAGTCCTGTAGATCTCTATCAAATTCTCCGTCAGTTGATTCCACTCCAGGCTGAAGATTGTCAAACTTCTTTTATCACACAGAAACTGCTCCATAAGCCTGATCACCTTTATCACTCTTCACATATGCACTCTGAAATGGGAGCAGGAGAATTACTCAGAGCACCAAAGAAGCAGATTGTACCACAGCTCTACACAGACAGTCATGTTTTCTAATTTGTCTTCTATTTCTCTCCTAATAATTCCTAATTCAGCTTGGGTGGTTTTTTTTCTGTTTTTTCCCCTGAAGTCAATGGAATTGGAATTCCTAAACTTCTGTTATTTAACAAAAGTACATTGTGCCCAGCTGTCCCCCTAACAACTACCAACACTGACTATGTCAACACTGTGATATCTGCAATACTTCTGGTCCCATTACAAGACACTGCCTGATATTTATGATTTTCAGCTGTCCAGCTTGGCTTTCAAGACATTATTGCCCTTTTCACATAGAGCATGACAACAATCTCTCCTATTTGTCCACAGATGAGTTGTCAGCTAGTTCTTTTGGTATTTTCTCTAGCAAACAACAGTAGCTCAAAAGTAGTTGACTCTCCCAGAAAAGCTTGGTGAGCGTGAAGTTCGCTCTTACCTAGATAAAGTGGAGATAAAACTACTTACCATGGACAAAGACAAAACCTTTGAGGACCTTGATGTAATTAAAAATAAGCCCCTGCCCTCTTCAGACAAACACAAAAAATCTCAAGCAATGGCTGATTAACTTAGGAACTCAAAAGATTAGAGGAACTCAAACTGATTGGAAACTGTCACTGAGGGGTTTATATCTCCATTTCCCTTTTCTGGATTTTAGTTTCTTCCACCAGCAGATAAAAACACCAGAAGTAATGTGAATTTCACAAAAAGCCCTGACAGTGACTCTATCAGTAAGGCAGTTCTACCAGCTGAATGCAGCATTGTCTCTGGTTGTCCAACCCTGTATTACAGGTAAAATCTCAAATATTCTTCAGACCACCTGGGAGAAAAATAAGGTTATACATGTGCTACAGAGAATGTAATCTGAATACAGCAGAGCTTGTTCTATGCCCATCAATGTCAAAAATCACCTGTAAAATCTTTATAACTGGAAGGGATTTCCAAGAAGGAAAGAATGATCACATTTGGTTTCTCAGAAACCAGACTGGATTTTAACTACTGAAAAAAAAAAATCTGCAAGATAAATAAATAGATTCAGAATTCAGGAAGCTGAAGAAACAAAAATGGCAACATGGCTTTCTATAATCCAAGTCATGAAATCACAAAGAAGGGCTCCCATAATTAAATTTAAAAAATAATAAAAAATTTATATAATTCATTACACTCTTCCTTTTCTTTTCATTTGTAGCTCACAAGCATTTGTTTGTCAAGAGCACTACATGAAGACCAAGTAAGACTGGACAGAGAAGGTAACATTAACATGCTGTAGCTGAATCTCATTTGGAGCCATTCACAAGATTAAAGGTAGAGGATAGATATTCCAAATATGTATTTATAGAATATTAAGATATAGACATAAAATACATAACAAAAAGGCTGACAATCTTCAGGACAGATGGCTGGCTCCTACATTTTTGCCAGGATATGGCTTCCTCTCTTCAATTATGACTAGATTTGTCAAGTTCTGATTATGTATCGACATGAAATTGTTGCATCCAATCACGTAATCAAAACTATGCTACTAATAAGCAAAAATTACATTAAAATAACTATCAAATATTCTCGCTAGAAAACTTCACACATTTCTATACGTATCTTCTGAAATTTAAAAGTAAGTCAGAGGAGCAGGGTGAGAATCTGTATTTCTATATGTGCATAATATATGCAATACACACTCAGTCTGGTTTTGAAAAGAGCCAAATTACGATATAAATAAAAATACATTGTAAGTGAAATAAAAACACGTTTTAAGTAAAAAAAGAATATAAAATTATTCCAAAGACAAAATGCAAACATACCAGGTAGTTTCAGTAATAAACTGGAAATTACATGAAATATGAAAAACGGTATAATTCCTTGGTCTGCCACTAATTCCACACTGATATTATCTTATCTATTGATTATATAGAAGTCTAGAAAGCAAGTATTATTTTCTTTTCTCCATGATATATAAGAGCAACAACTATACAAGTCCTCAAAATCAGCTTCATCCTTCTATCACAGTGAAATTTTGTATATTGGCAGAAACATATTTAGGCAATAATAAGGTAGTTTTGAAAAAATCTGCAAGAAACATAAAATTGGAACACATTAAATTACTTCAGAGTGGGGGATATCACAGGAGAGGTCAGAAGCCGAGACAGAAAGATGACTAGAAGCCATGAGTGTATAGTTAACATTTTTTATTTCCATGTGAATTTTGTCCTGTATTGTAGCAGAAAACCAAATGATAGGATTTTTTAATTCTGTGTTATACTGCCCTTCTGAATGCATTCCTCCTCTTCGATTGCACCATCTGGTTGGCAATTTGCCTAAGTGTCCTTCCTGCTTTCTCGGAAACTAAGTGTGGATGTGCTTAGGAAAGAAATGGGAAACATTGCCACTCAAAGAGTTGCCTGCCTGCACCATTTTAAATCTGCTCCCATTCTTGTCCTTTTTCTTCTGTTCCATCACCGTGTTTCTGACTCTTGAGTATCCCTGTGGCAATGGACTGGGTTACTTACGGTCGTGGTGACAGAAAATGTTTAAATTTCAAATAGGTTTTTAAAGAAATATTTCCATGTATTCCCTCCGCAAATGGAGGAGGTTTTAGGTTGGTTTATGTGGCTTTATTTAAGGTGCACAGTACCACTGCTTTTTAATATGTGCTGGTGTATCCAGACACATGATTCTGTCCCTTTCTTTCTCTCCCTTTTTTTAACCATGTGTATTTTGTAAATAGGAACTTATTTTCCACACATTTTCCCTTTTTATTTTATCTATAAGGTCTTATCTCAAAACACTGCTGATGAACATATTTGTGAAGATTCAGATGCACAGATTTTGCTGAAATTATCTGTGTTTTCTTACCCAGGAACTAACTGCACATCTGGAAAGGCTTGTCTAGACTAGCAAGAGGCTGTTTAAAGACTTCAGGTTAAACCCATAAGCCTCCTTAGATAGGAGGAAAGCACTAACACAAAATTGAGATCCTTCAGAATCTAAGCTCAGTTAGCACCTAATCCCATCGTTTATGGCTATGATTGCCAACCTCATAGCCATCAATAGTTCTTTCACAGAGAGCTCCTTATGTGGGCCTGCCTAAAAGCACTGACTCTTCACAGTGCTGATAAACTCAGTGCTCCAGTCAGACTCTAATGTCCACTGGATTCACAAGTATGCCTCTGCCTACCACATTGCCTCCAAAGGATGTTCTTTGCCTGTCTAATTAGATTCTTTAAAAAATATGCCATTTGATCTCCTACAAAAGATACCTGAGATATCCTTACCTTAGTGCTCATTTTGTATATGTTGATCTGCACACCACCCTTCTCCCTGTGCCTCCCTTTCTCTCCACCTTCACTTCAAGTATTGCAATAAAAATTGTAACCCACGAGTCATAAATAGAACTTATTTGTTCCATTTACATCACTGGAAGAATGTGGTGCTCTGTGAGCAGTGCAGTTTATGATGCTGGCTTCAGTATGAGTAGGGAAACCCCTGAGACTTATACACTTCAGTAAATGAGGGTTTTTCCCTTTCCTCACAAACGTTGTCTTTGACCTCAGCTTTAGATCTCTGCACAACTCAAATCTCCTGCTCCCCTGCAGAACCAACTCTGCCATGGCTCTCTAACTGCTGCCTGGCTCAGTGGCAGTCTCTTCTCTTTTCTGAGCTACTTATGGCTTAATTTAGTGCCACAATGTTTGCTGAATATTTCTTGAAAAAGTTTTTTGATACCTTGACATAAATAATCATGAAAATCAGCAATTTTTAATGGGAAATGTCCCTAGTTTTCCATTAAAATAATTTTGGTTATGCCAAAGCAATGCAACTGGCTATAAGCAATGTGTTGAACAATGTTTTGTTACAGTTCTGCCTGTGAAAGCTTTTGCAATACTGAAGGGATGTCAGTATTTTCAAAAGGATGCAACATCTATATTTATGTATGCAGAGATTATAAAAAAAACCCCAACAAATCCTTAAAAACATTCTGAGTACAAAACAAGTTTTCGGCATCAAAAACACAAGTATATACCATAGTTAAGATACCCATATTGTCTTAAATAGAACCATTATTCTACTTTCCAACTATTGAGACATACTGCAGCATCCAATATGCCAGAGCAGTGTAACTGTTAGTAAATGATGACTTTTTAATGGGAAACCCTGTACATGTTAAAAATATGATACTCTCCCTAATCGTATGTAACTAAAGATATCTTCTGCAGATCATGAAGATTTAGAAACCTCTGAAAAACAGATGTGCCAAGCAAACCACTAAAAGCAAGTATATACTGAATTTATTTATTAATTTATACAGTGCCCATCTCAAAGCACAGTCTGGAATCCTGTACAGAATAAACAAAAATTAAACCAAACTGGGCTCAGAGCCAAGAGAAATCAAGTGTACCAATAAAATGGGGGAGGGTGATAGAAAACTATTCCAAAAAGATATATACATGTCCAGATACTGTGCTGTCTTAGTGGACACATCATAATATCAATACTGGAAGTAACAGAAATACAATTTGCAGCAAGGATAGAAATATTCAAGGGGGAAAAAAAAGAAAGCAATTATGACAGAGTTAATTTACAGCTATTGAAAGCCACACTACAGAAGCAATTACAGTGGAGGAAACACAAACTGTGTGAATTTTGAATGAAGATTGAGTACATATATTGTCACACATCTATAAGATTTCAGCTCTAACTATTGATCGTATTGCATTTTATTCTTTGATTGCAATATTCAAACAATAAGAAAACATTACAACTGCCATGTAAGAGCTTTTGGGTGGGTATTCCCTCAAATATATGAACTCGTATTTTATCACTGTTCTCCTTCCCATATTTTATTTATAACATATCAGGGTTTTTAGTCCTTTTTATGATTTTGATGACTTAGATGAATAATGATGAGGTAGCTGCCTAAATACAGAGCTACTATGAAGAAATGCCTCTGAGATCTAGAGAGAAAAGACAAGGAAGCAGCACATTCTATTTTCAAAAGACATAAAGAACAGGCCACACAATTAAAATGGTTTTTGGTTGTGTATCCTCTCCTGATCACAGAACGGGTCAGGTTGGAAGGGATCTCAGTGGGTCATCTGGTCCAACCTCCCTGCTCAAGCGGGGTCTTCCTAAAGCACATTGCACAGGACTGTGGCCAGGTGGGCTCTGAGTATCTCCAGTGAGGGACACCCCACAACCTCTCTGGGCAGCCTGTTTCAGTGCTCAGTCACCATGAAAGTAAAGAAGTTTTTCCTCATATTCATGTGGAACTTCCTGCGTTCCAGTTTCTGCCCACTGCCTCGTGTCCCACTGCTGGGCACCCTCGAGCAGAGCCTGGTCCCTCCCTGGCACCTCCTGACACTGACAGAGGGGATGAGGTCCCCTCTGAGTCTTCTCTTCTCCAGGTTAAACAGGTCCAGCTCCTCAGCCCAGAACTGGACTAAGGGCTGAGGAGAGGGGCAGAATCCCTTCCCTGACCTGCAGGCAGTGCCCTTCCTCACGCACCTCAGGACGCCCTGGCCTTGTCCCCCAGGACACACTGCTGGTCAGGGACACCGGGTTCTCCACCAGCACCCCCAGGTCCTTCTCCACAGAGCTGCTTCCCAGCAGCTCAGCCCCCAGCCTGGACTGGTGCATGGAATGCCCTCCCTGCTGTTTTTGCTCCATCATGGACACCCTTCAGCCCTGGATACTCAGGGTGGAAATAATTTGGTGGCAATAAGTCGCTGTCGGGCCGGGCCCAGGGTGACTGGGCCAGCCAGAACACGGAGGTGACGTGAGGGGAAGGCACCACCAGCGCCTGCTGATTCTGAGTCTTTCTTCATTATTATGTTATTTTACCCATACCACTGGCAGTGAGTTTTACAACCATTTTTTCCCTGACATTCTCTCTCCCAGGACAGCCCAGTACCAGCCCTGTTTGTAACACATGGAATTTTACATGTCTATTCACTGAAGACATTTTCGGTGACTCTCCTGCCCTCCAATTCACCCACTCAGTTTTTCAGAGTCTCTGTCAAAACAATCCTCTCCTTATAAAACTAATGAAAACTTCAGCAACAGGTTTAGATTCCTTTACCACGGAACAAGATTTCAAAGTGAGATTTAACACCCAAATCCCAATCAGAGAAAAGCAAAAGACTTTTTCTACATTACTTAGTGGTTTTGAGCTCTTTATAAATAGGTGAAGTTTTACTGAATGTGAGTTGTACAGTAATATTACTAAAAATATCAATGATACTGAGCTCCAGGGAAAATTTAAACACATTTGAGACATGAAAAAAGTATATGCTATAAATAGTTGCAAGGATGGATAGTAATCAATAATGTGTGGACCTAACTCAATAATTCATTTTATATTGCATATAATATTAATATACTGGAAAATGTTATTCGAGGAAAACTGAAATTGCTTAAAAAACATAATTTTAAAAATATTTGCAATGCCTTTGCACTTCATTTAGCATTTTTAAAATTGCTAGCTAAATTCCCTAACATTAAGATGAGTCAAATTAATCTCTTACAAGTATAATATAAAGGACTGTGCCATCCTAACATTCTTAATAATTATTATAAAAATATATTTCAAACTGCTAGATTAAGTCAAAATCCTTGACTGTATTACACAAAGCCTTTACAATTAACTTCATCTCTCATTTGAAATATTTATATCTATATCTAAATATTTATTTGAAACACTAAGTTTGCTTCCTTAATTACATGTTACATTTAAGAGGGGAGGGAAGCTTTCCCTTATGCCTCTCCAGGTAGGTACCTGCATGTCCATGAGTGTAGAGAAGCACACATACACAAACCATTTTTCCAGGGAAAGTTTAGCAGTACATCTATTTAATGCCTCTGATTAAAAAAACATTTTCTTTTTCATTTTACTAGGAATCTCTTATTGATTTAGATCATAGTTGAAACCCCCAATCAGCTTTATCAGAGATGAAGCTGTTCCTACTTCTAATTATAACACAGTTTTCATTTGCCCTTTAAGGAACTACAATAGATCAGGATACAATTTTCTCTCCTGAGTGTTTGCCTCCAGATTATTATTACTATTTTCTGAAAGTCTCAGCCAAAACAGTTCAATTCAAAAAGGTATCAAAGAGAATACTGGATAGTTTGCCAGGGTTACTAAATTCTAGTAACTCATTCCTTTAAAGGCTTTTGTATTCCCAAACTTGAGGGCAAAAGTGTAAAAAACAGAGGCAGGGAGGGAAGCTGAAATTATAAAAGAGGGAGAATAACAAAGGTAAGAATCTGAGGGACAACCCTCTTCAATAAATTAGATTAGGCAAGTCCAAAAAAGAAAACCCCAAACCATAACAAACCAATTCTCCAATACTTAGTAGCAACTTACAGAGCTGTAGAACAGAGGTCCGGCAATGCCCTCAGAGAGTTGTGGGATCTCTCAGGCTGGCTCTATAGTCCAGTCTCTGGCTCAAAGCAGGGTCAGCCCAGAATTCGGATCAGATTTCTCATGGTTTTGTCCACCTGGATCTTGAAAAGGTCCAAAAACTGGTGAGTGCACAACTACAGAGACTGGGAGAGGGAATTAGATGAGATAAAATGTGGTAAGAGCACTCCAGTAAACAGCTAGAATGGAAAGAGAGTGAATGAGCATGAGAATTGGGACTCGGAGACAAATTCTGTAACTGAGGTGTTCCAGAAACTTTGAGCTACAGGTGTACTTTTGATCACAACTACGGGTAGTTTGGTTGACCACAGGGTCTCAACTTGTCAAGGAAAAATAGTGAAAGTTTTGGATTTAATGATCCATTCAGTGTCCCATCAGCTTCCCCGCCATCAGTGACAAAGAGACCTGCACAAGCCTGGTTCCTGCACCTGCCCTGTCAGGCATTCAGCCGCGACTCACAACAACCCCAGGCAACACTCCAGTCGTGGGGAAGAGAGGCTGGAAAGCTGTCTGGCAGAAAAGGACTTGAGGGTCGACAGCAGCTGAACATTAGACAGATGGAGGCCCAGGACAAAACTTGCTGGATGCTGCCTTTAGCCTTCTCCCTTTCTTGGAGGCAAATGTACCTGGACTGAACAGGGATGAGCCAAAAAGGAGTCAGCGTCCTTGCACGAACAAAATCACACAAGACTCCAAAACCAGGTGCCTTCCCTGCTCTCAGTCCCACCTGCCCAACAGCTCAAAATCTTCCCAGAGCATACAAATGAGCCCACCAATTAAGGCATGAGGCCACACTTCAACCAGGCACATTGACTTCACACAAACCAAAAGCACAGAACCCAGCAAGAAACTCGCAGGCCACCCTTGTAGTGAGTTTGGGCAGGAAGCACTGAGCAAGCACAGGGCTACAGCAGCCACCGCTGCCCAACAGGGCTGGGACTGTCAGGGACATGGTGTTTGCACGTGTGTCCTGAGGAGATTCTTCTGCCTTTCTCTCCTAAAAGAGAGACTGGTTGTTCATTTTATAGGGACAAGAGCGGATGCAGGAAGCATTACAGGGAATGCTTGTGGGTGAAAGCTGAGCACGAGACCAAAGATTCAAACTCTTTCCCAGTATAACTGTGCCATGGGAGAGCCCCAACACTGACTGACTGACAGTGTTGGGGCTGCTGCTTTCAACATTCTGGGCTGGCGCATGGTTGATCCTGTGGCATTTTTCAGGCTGGCTGAGTTTTGTGCAAGCTGTTGTTTCCCTGGTCGGTGCTGAACCTGGACTGGTCCAGGGTGGCAGGAGCCGCTGCTGCTTTTAGGCACCAGGGAACCATGCGACAACTCTGATGCCAGCTGACAAGCTGATGCCAGCTGATAGGTTGACAAGCTCTAAATCGTCACTGGAGGCAGCAGGAAGAGGCAGGAAGGTCAGCAGCATGGCCACCAAGGCCCATGGCAGGAGAGGTCATCATGGTGCCCACAGCCCTCCTTGAGCAAGCCAAGTCTAAGCCCCTGCTGCCAGGCCCAGCCTGGACCCTGGTCCCAGCCCTGGGCAGCCAGGTACTTTGCCTCTCACCCATGCCCTGGCCAGCACAGCCATCACACTCCCAGTTGGCTGAGGTGTTCCTCAAGCAGCAGCAGCCTTGGTGGATGCCCTCAGCAGTGCAGGAGCAGCACAGCAGCAGTTCCCAGGGCCTGGGAAGCAAACGAGTTGCTGGGTGTGAGGACAAAGTGACGCAGCAAGGGATGGCTCAGCAGGGTCCTTGTTCTTCGTCCTTCCTCCCCGAGCCCCAAAGGACAGAGATCCCGTGCAGAGCCCTGGATTGCAGCTTTGGCCACTTATCCTCTTCATCCACCTGCTCCCTAACTCCCAGGAAAAGCCACTTACCAGCATTGCAGTGGCTGTGCCTCTGATCTACCAGCTGATCTACCTGCTCTTGTCAGGTCCTCAACTTCTTGGCTGCCTCCAGGATTGCATGCCAAGGAGAAACAGGGTGTAGCACTGTAAGTACAGACAAAGGAGATGAATTAAGGCTGCTAACTTAATTCTTAACTTAATTAGGTATTTACTAACTTTGCAGCTGTAAGGTTTTCTTTTAATGCAGTTTTCTGCATGTAATAATAAACCTTGTACTTATTTAACTGATTTCTATGCAAGAGAACAACTGATAAATTAGAAGCACAGAGTCATGAAAAGTTCATGGCATGCAAATTGTGATGACTGCTGTGGTATCTGCCATAGTTTTCAGGTCTGAATTGCTCTTTAGTAGCATTAATTTCCCAGTGTGCAAACATTTTTTCAGGTGCTTTCTGAGGTTGGCCATTGTACAAGTAGCTTAAAACTTTTTTTTATACAGAGCCTTTTCAAAATCTCATTACTGAAAATGGGAACAGTTCAACTGATACGGATTGAAATCCATGGATTTTGCAAGAACATCCATATTTCTGAATGCATAAAGCTACAACTCAGCCAGATGCTTAGGTATGTGCATACTAATTGCATACTAATAGTACTTTCGATATCAGTAGAATTGACAGTGTTTTTTAAAATTAATTATACACATACCCATAATGCCAAGTAAGAGCTCACACTAAACTCAGAGAAGAAAAGAAATAGGAAAGGCCAGAAATATGATAAGCAATGGACATTATATTATCTTATGGCATTAAAACAGAAGAAAGGAGAAAGAAGAGTAAATGATCAGGGAAACAGTTTAAAAACACACATTCAAGATTCACAGAAAGCCTATAGAAAGTTTTTCATTCTCTTTTCCCCAAAGATTCAGCAAGAGTTTTTCTGTTTCTAGAACTGATAGCTGAGTGGCATTTGGGGTTCTTGCTTTTCAAGCAATAGTTGGAGAACAATTAGGTCATGCTTCTGAACGAAGTTTGAAGCAGCGGAAGAGAAGATCTGAGATTTGCCTTTTGCTTCTTTGGTACAGAAGAATTGTGCAGCATTTAACTCATGTGTTTTACTGGACAATCTCCTGAGAAAGGGAGTTCTAGCTGACACAGCACCATGTGCACAAACACAGCTGAATTCATTTTGACCAATGATGTAGCAAATGGGTCAATATAATCCGTCACATAAATGTTGGGACCAAGCCTGCAAAACCTCATTCATGGGAATAATCCCACCAATACAGAGTCCAGATTAAAGGATACACATAAAACCCCAGCAAAGTTAAGGTTTTAAGCTCATCATTTGAGAGAGAGATAATATTCATAGAAACATGCAAACTACTGGGATATTCATTAGAAAGTGCAAAGCTCTCAGAGTCTGACCATTGATATGCTGGCATATAAAAATCTCCATGAGGCAGTCAAAGCTCTTTTTCAGAATTATATGATCATGTCTATGTATATCCCGCTTTTTAAATTTTTCAAAAGCTTTCTAGCTTTTGATTTACAACTTTTCTGGGGTTTATCAGCTGCTTTTAGTTTCTTGGCACACTCCCAAACTCATCTGGGTAGTAGCATGAACCCAGTGATCTTGGCATCTAGAATTCTGTCTTCAAAAAAGCCAAATACCTTTCTTACTGTCATGGTCAGTTCAAGCTTTCGATACACAAAATTGCTCTCTCCTGCAGTGCACACACACAGAAACAACCGTCCTCCCAGCACAGCACACACCCCAATGACCTGATTGCTTTGTGTTTGCTGTGTCACATTTAACCTCACTGTTTTAAAACCAATGTTTCCTATATACAATGGTAATTGGAAATGGCCTTCAACAGCCTCTGAAGAACACAATTATATTATATAATGATATCGGAGAATTAGCAAGACACCGTATCACCTTGTTTATCCATAAGTAACAGGGTATGATGAATGAGAAAACCTGATCCTAGCTAATGCCTTTCTGACCACCAAAATTCACTAAATGGATGATCCTAATTGCTTACCAGTGCTTCTGAAATACCACATTCACAAAAGTTTCCTCTTATAATCTATATAGACGGTCCTATTTAAAAATAAAATCCACCTGTGTATGCTTCAGGCTTTGCTTTAATGAAATTCTATCCTTATTGTAGATATGGCCACACAGAAACCATGGAAGTGACATTAGAGACCAGGATTTTCACTTATGTAAAATGCTTTTTTAATGAAAAACTGACATTTTCCTAAAGTAATCAGCCTTGAACTTATCAACAGGTAAAACACTAATGTCTCCTTTGCTGAACCCTGGGGATTGCACAACTGTTTAATCTTGCATAAGTTTTCACTGAACTGTTTTTTTAGATGATTCAGAATAATCACAAACCTTATTTAACACAGGATACATCTTTACTGTTTCACCTTTCTGTTAGACTTTATTTAGGGGCCCTCAAAAAATAACAAATGCTTTTCCATCCCCAGACTCATAGAATGGTTTGAGTTGGAAGGAACTTTAAAGATCATCTCATTCCAAACCCCCTGCCATGGCAGAGATGGTTTCCAGTAGACCAGGTTGCTCCAAGCCCTGTCCAACCTGGCCTTGAACACTTCCAGGGATGGGGCAGCCACAGCTTCTAAGGGACCTGTGCAAGGGCCTCACCACCCTCACAGGGAAGAATTTCTTCTTAATATGCAATCTAAACCTACTCTCTTCCCAATATGCAAATGCTATTTGTAGCTAGGATCCATGCTTGAAGGCACTACGAACATGAATTTATTCATTCCTTTAGCTGATAGAAAAACTAAACATCTTGAGGTTTCCCAGTTCTGATGAGATCTCCTGCACCCAGTATTCAGTTACCAAAGCAAAGTTCCCCTGACTTGTGGTTGGCACTAGTGGTGCACAGACACGGAAGCACCAGTTTTCATGAAGATGAGTCATGCTAGTAAATCCACTGCCCCACTCATTTTGCTACTCAACTGTTTCTCCTTGCAAGGGTAAAGTCTGCTGCTCTCCCCTGCCTTGAGGACACATGGATCCACAACTCTGCTGCATAATGAACGTGCCTGTCGCTGCCAAGGTTCGGAAAACATTTGGGCACAGGTGTCGAGTCCTTGTCAGCCTCCAGGGCCAATAAACAGAATTTCTGCAATGTAAAATGAGACAATACATTCACAAAGTCATCAAGTTTTCCCAGAACATGCTAAGCTCCAAAATAAATGCATTTCAAGCCTTATAACACTACCATATTCATAAGGCTCATTACTGTTTTTAATTTTGCTTGTTGCTTATTTACTGTTTACTCTCTTGCTTTACTGCCCTGGTGAAATTGCTCTTAATTGATACCTCAAAATGAAAGAGGCAAAAAAACCAGGAACACAATTCCAGAAATGCTTGGTCCCTAACTAATCCTGCCATAGACTCACTACTGCCAAGATGGCACCATATTAAAAGGTTAAAGGAACGTCTTCCAAAATTTCTGTATCCTCTTTAATCTCTCTTGTCAATCTTTTTAAGTGGCTTTTTGGCAGTGAAAGTAGCCATCTCTACTCCGTGACAAAACACTTTCAACAGAAGATGACCTTAACAAGCAAAGTTATGATGTCTCTCTGATGACTGCAGCTGTCTCAGCACGATTTTCACAGGAACAAAGTCCCTCTGAAAAATGAGAAACACAACTTTCCTCTACTAAAAAAAATTATATTTCCTAAAAGTTAGGATTCCCAGCAGACTCTCACACATTATCTTTTCAGGGAGCCTTTTCCCATGAATTTATAGTAATTATCAAATAGCAGTCCCCAGGGATACACAGTCTCATTCCCCACATGTGGCACTGAAACTTTCCTTGGTTTTGTTCTGGCTAATGAATGGTACTCTACTTACATTGAAAAATCCCTGCTGTCCCTTGAAAATCCCCCTGAATGTCCCTCAAGCTGCTTGCCTACCCCAGTGCCACCTGTATCTGCCTCCACTGATCATGGTACCAGCTTACATCTATCCACTACACAGATGCCAGCTTTGCTCTCCAACAAATCCAGTCTGTTCCGTGCATAATTTCATGAGGTTGAACCCCCATACCTTGTGATGGCTTAAAAACTGCTTGTCTAGACAAAGTTATCTGCAAATTCTCATAGGTTTTTGTGCACACTGCATTGTGAGTGTGTGCATTCAATGTTTGCATTCGTTTTAGGTCAGACTCATTCTACTGCACAACATGCAGTAAAACAAGTACAATCAGCTGATAACAATAAAGAATGGTGCACAGTTGTTCATTTCCTTAGCAAGAAAACAATCAATTTAGCAAAGCAACAAAATCAATTAAATATCAGCTATTCCCTAAGGCACTGCTTGCTTTCTCCCATCTGAACTCTGGAGCCCTTCTTTCCATGATGGCATAAATGACAACAGGAAGATTGGAAACGATGGTCACACTGCTGCTTTACCTTTCTCTCAAAGGGAAAAGTCATGCAAAAAGCACTCTGCTGTTTGAGGGAAATCTACATTTGAACCTTATTGATAATAAGAAGAAATGATTAAATTCTCCTGTAAACAGCACACAATAGCTTGGGGTTTGGTACTGTATTTATCCCAAGACAGTGGGAAAAACCTATCCCCAGGTGCTCTAACAGGCAGCAATCTGATATCATTAGTGGAACTCACAATACTTCATATTGCATGTGAAATAATAATTGACTGCTGAACATTTTTAGTTTTATGATTAAAGACATGAAGTTCTAAGTTGGAAAACTCTGCCTTCTTTTGCCTGTCAGAGAAAAATGCCCTATCAAACCCATAATATATTTATTAAAGAGGTATGTTTAAGTACTCACACACACAATCCATGTGTGTGAAGAAATCTACAGGGCTAGTATCTCTACTACAACAAACATGTTGGTATAATTTGTTAGGTTAAGTCTTCAAAGAGAGAGATATCTATTGACACGTACCACATACTTTTATTTGAGATGCTCCAGGATTTTTACACCCTGAAACTCATCAGCTATTTTTCAATCTGCACTATAATTATATTATAATTACCAAATCTTATTTTTAATTGCTAATAATGGTTATGAATATAATTTAACATAGATTAATATATCAATATAGAATATATATACCAATATAACATTAATATATCAAAATATGAGTATTTTCATCAACTTAAAATAAATGGAAATGAATAGAACTTACCTTTTCTGAAAATTTTCCTGTTGATATAAGTTATGATTTAGGTAGTACATTTTTTCAAAAGTACACTCATGACATTACTAGTAAAACTTATTTTTGCAGTCTTTTTGCAATAATTTTCTAAAAAAAAATCACATAGTTTAATAATAATCACTACCAACTAACTACATTATATTAATGCCTTATTTTTAAGTATTAATACTGCATTCATTTTTTCAATCGGCTTTTAATTCTGTAGCTTTAAGTGAAAAGTCTTTCAGATTAGCTGACAAAAATAGTAACCTTTTACAAGATTAACCCATTCCTTTGGAACCTTTCAAATTAGTGAAATACATTCCTTAAGAAATAAAATGCAAAGGCCTTTTACATGACTAAAACTTGCTATGCAAACCAATTGTTCACAGGGCTAATCCTGCCTCCATTAAAGCTTACAGAAGTTATTCATCAGCTGCAATGTGACTGTGATGTTGGACCATTAAGAGTAGCTCTCTAAAACATTCTTTTATAAAAAGATTCGAGTGTGAAACTTTGAAAAATCCACGTCAGTGCTTTCTATGAAATCTGTGTAATGTTTTTAGATTGACAGAAGTCACACACAACTCTACTAAGAACACTCTGGGAGTGCGAGGCAGCAAATGCGATGCTTTTTAACAACACATTTTCAGTTATTACTATAAAATTGTAATTAGATAGTAAATTACAATGTTAATATTCACTTTGAACAAATAAGTGTTTGTAGTTGTAGAACTGGGCATTATTATGGTAGCACAGGGACCTATTCACCAAGTAAGGCGTAGACTTTCTTCATAAAAGTTATTCTATTCTGTGGTTTTTCCTTATAAACTTGCACGAAATGCTATCTTTTTATGTGCACTATTTGCTGAAGTCGTCTTTGCAAACATCAAAATCTGTATTTCCCTTCGGGGAAGCACCAAAACAAGCATTTCTCTCATCTGGTTGCACTATCCAAAGAACACAAAGAAATAAAGGAATGATCTCTCCCTGTACAGAAAAAAGATTACGTAAATTAATTGACAAACTTCAGCTCTAACCAGTTGCACAGGAACTTTAACATTTCTCTCTCCAGTGCAGAAAAAAAAAGTTACTCTTATAATATTTACACAATATACTAAAGGACACTTAAATATACTAAAAACATACACAATATATGAAATTACACACATTAATAAGCATTTACATTATAAATAATAACAACAACATACTACACTATTCTGTAATGGATGTGAATATATATAATATGTATTATATCTGGAATATAAATAAGAGTCAAAAATAGCAAATCCATGCTTTGTTTTAATTATTTTTACTGAGTTCTCCTCTTACCTTTCCCACCTTCTAGGAATAGTTCATTCCGCAGTTAAGGAAGTTATTTTGCAACACATACAAAGTTTTTTGCCAGTTTGCATACAAGGAAAGATTGAAAATACACCTTATGTATTACATCAAATCATTTGTAATGTATTTTGCATAACCAGTGTTTATAAAAGTTGAAATTTGGGTTTAGAAAAGTGTCTCTGAAAACACATTAGAAGGCAGTTGGTGATAAGCGTCTGCAAATGATGTTACAGGCATGTAAACTACAATTTGAACTACGATCCAGAGAGCTCCAGAAGAAAGGCTTCCTTACACAAAGAGGTAGTTCTGAGGTAGGCACGCACAGAGATGTCTCATTCCATGTGTATAATAAATATCTTGTAGGAGAAGCGTGAGAAATCGAAGTCTGTATCCCTTTGGAATCTTAGGAATCACCACTTCCTAAAATCAAAAAGCTATTGACCATAGAACAACCACAGCACTTTACAGAAACTTGACAGGACTGGAGCTGGCCAAGGCAAATCTCCATTTGGCAAAAAGGGCATAAAACAGTTCTAGAAGGGTGTGATTTTAAAATTTCAGTGATTTATTGACTCAGCTCATAGGTTTAGAGCATTAGAATAAGTCCCAGGAGAGATGGATGAGCGAGCATAGAGGAGGTAAAGCTGCCAAAAGGTGCATGATAAGTACATTTATCACCTGGTTTGGCAATTTATCTTATATGTCTCAAATTTTTCATATAACCCCCATTTGTAATCACCACGTGAAAAATTAGGGAGGCATGTGATAAATTAAGTTGTGAATTGTGATTTCTAATAAGTTAATCATTTATCCATGCAATTTAAATTTAACTTCTAATCACATCTAGTCTTTTAGGACACAACAGACCAATAGAGAAAAACATACAAGGAAGATTAAAATGAGAAAAAATAAAGACAGAAAATATGTACGTAAATAAATTTTTGTAAAATAGTATCTTGATCCATTGTATCTGAAGTAAGTAATTTCAACTTATCAACTGAAAATATTCCAGAATCACAAACAACATCACAAATTTTGTGACTAAAAATGAAGTATCTCTTAAACAAAACTGCCTTTAGGTAGTACTATCACATTATTGGCCCATTAACCCATTTCCTCAGGACTTAACACATCCAAAATGTCCTAGCAATTTCTTTTTAATATGGTATCCAAAGATAAGTTTTTTATTTTTTTTTTTTTGAACCACAGTCATCCTGGAAACTTTAAATTTATATATATATATACATGTGTGTGTGTATGTGTATATATCAATTCATCTTATTCTTAAAATTATGTGGTGGTACTAATTGCACTTTAGCAACCCAGTATGTAACTAAAATTACTGCATCATCAACAAAAAAAAAATAATTATAAGCCAAGTATTTAACTAGTTTGGATAAAATCCATTATTTTCATTAATGGATCTCATTTTTATTTTACTAGTTTTTTTATTATCAGATTAAAAGCACATTTTTTATTGTTTTTCCTAATGCAATTCTGTGTGGAATGCTCAGAATGAATGGTATAGGTACTTATTTTTTTTCTTCTTGTTTTTTATCCTGCTCCTATTCCTTCTACTTTTCAGATTAGTATTGTACCATTTACCATGTACACAAATGCACATACACTAACCATGCATATGCATAGTCATAAAACCTTTTTTGTTCATATATATAGCACACATGCTTTTAGAAATCTATTGTACCTTCCATTCTTTCTGCTGTTGGAAAGAAGTATAGTAGCTCCAAATAATAAATTGTTAGTAAACTGCTATATAAGCTTTAGCAATATTTACAAATTTTAAATTACCCATCCCCAGTTATTGAGACAATTTATTCAATGGATTTAGATCAACTCATATTCCAAATTGCAACAAGAAGTTGAACTCCATCCGATACTTAAAAGACTGTAAAATATTAAAACCTCTTGTTTAAATATTTGGGTCATGCGAATTCCAGGAGACCTAAGTGTAGAATTTCCAACATAAATAGTCGTGACTGTCATTCTTGTAAGTGAAAGTAACATGTGGGATGACAGAGAAAAATCTTTATAGAGCCAGGCTCTGCTCTTGACTCCAACGTAAATTCTATGTGAGCGTTGCCACTGACTTCTGTGGAAAGATTCAAATGTAAAAATCTATAAGGTGCAATGGATATTAACTTAATTTTTTGCTTAGTCAATTCATTGTTTAAGGAATCTAAAAGTTTCCTAAAATCCTTCTCTGCCATGTCTCCAAAAAGAGGGAGTTTTGTCCCCGAGCCTGATACCCAGGTACAGTAGTGAGTTGTGTACACAGTCATCTGTCATAGAGAAAAAAACATATGTAGGAAAAAAAATTCTCAAATTACTGTCTCCAAGGGCAAAATCTAGGCTCAGGAAGGTGGCTACAATTGCACACAAAACACGGAGCAAGGCCAGCCTATGCCAATTAAGCATTTGGTCTGAGTTGCTTATAGTAACTTTCCCAAGACTACAGTTTATATTTCTCTCATCATTGTAACTAATTGAGAACAATACTTTGCATTCCACAAAGGTTAAAAAAACCCTCTTAGTGAAAGTTATGATTCACAGCTAATAGAATACTCAGTATCACTGAAGATTAATTACTGCTATTTTGAGGGCTTCTGACAGACCAAGAAAATGACATGCACTGAGCACATACAAGGAAAACAAAGAATTAAAGATAGAATCAACATATTTACAGGTTTTGTGACTCTTCCCGTGAAATGGACAAATAGTCTCAATTATACCATTGTTTTCTATACAACACACTCATAACAATACTTTTCAGGGTTTAACTCTCACGAATTGCTGATAGATCTTTACTTACAGAATGCAAGGAATAAACAAGCAGGAAAAACCAAGCTGCTAATTACACTTACAGATTGACCACCTTGATAACATGGTGAATGCACCGTTACTTAAGCAAACAGAAGGTTTTGCCTTTCCCTATGATTTCATCCTGTATCGTACTGTATGCAGTTGTAATCACACCCTATCATGCTTAGTCTTCCAGTATCTGAGTTGCCAAAAGAGATGAGCTGTGAGCTGTTTAAGCAGTAGCCCCGACCCTGCTTGTTTGTCACCACAAGGCACCATGCTTTTAGGGTGTGGCCTTTTTCCTTACAGAGAAGCCAGGCTAGAAACTGAGCCTAACATTTGGCTTGCCACAAGGTATTATCTGGAATTCCTTTCTGAACTTGATAGTAGGCAACTCGACCTCCAAAGTTGAACAGTTCTACTTACAAGCTCAGCTTGCTGCTCATGAAGCTTGATTTATTTTTACCACATCCCAACCTACCAAAACACGGATTGTTTATTTGACAGAAAGAATAAGGCAGTTGCTGTCTGTTCCTGTGCTTCTTAGAAGTTGTAAGCAATGCCATCTGGAGCAGACTATTAGTTGGAAGGTTGCCAAAAGGTACTTCATTAGTTTTCTAGGGAAAGAGGTCTTGAGTCATGCAAAAGATGCTTCCTGGAGTCTGTATGGCAACCAGTGAAATAAGATCTTCTGAAGCCACAAAGTATTACAATAAATGACAATAGAGTTTAAAAAAAAAAAAACAACAAACATGCATTATTCACCTTTTTGTCCAATAAAGAAAAAGGGACTTTTATGAGAGACACTATTTTGGCTAATATTGTGTGCATCTTGGAAATCTCACCCAAAAGACTTTCTTGTACACTGTTGACAAAACTTAGAATAGAAACAATATTTTGAAGCTCAATTACATCTTTCCTGCTACGAACTGGCAATGGAAACAGGTTTCTTAATATGCTGCAGCAGTAGGAAATCGTGATTGGATTTCAACACATAAAAGTGGTTTAAGGGAAAAGGTTTTAAAAGAGGAGAAATCATAAGTCAGCATCATGCTGATATGGTGATAGATGCTATAGAAAATGCATAGGTTAAGATGCAGATGATTCAAGTTTCTCTTACTAAATGAAAAGAGCAATGATCCTTCCCCCCTAATTCTGGATACATAACACAAACCCCATGTTGACTGTCCTTACCTAAAACCCCAGAGGTTGGCTTTAGGTGCTATTTATCTCTCATTGGAAAGCTCACTTCAGACTCTTTGGCAAGTTTGGGGGCTTTTTTCCAATAGCATTATGCTATGCATAGAGAATCAATCCAGACCTATCTACAGCTCTCTTCCACAAAAAGCTCCTGTTCTGAGGAGGGACTCTCCTTGAGCAGCATTGGTTTCCACAACCAAAAACAAAACGCCAGTACTCTAGTGTTGGAAGTGAAGGGTTGCAGAAATATATAACAGCATTTCTATGTACCCTTTGAGTTGTCATGCAAAGGGTTCATCTCTGACAAATCTGAGAGCTCAGGAAGGAGATATGTCCCTCTAGCCATACCTATAAAATTCCAATACTTTTTATGCTTTTTTTGATTCTTTATTTTAACCTGAGAAAGGAAAAAAGGTTCAATGACAGTTGGTATCTTTGTCTTTACAACTGCCTGCAGAGAAAATAAAGAAAAAATGTCCTCAGTCTCTGTAAGAATTGATGACAGAAAAAATCTGTTTTGCTTCCTCTCATGAGCAAAGCATATATATTATAAATCAGAAGCTAATTCTGTGGATTTATGCAGCAAAATAAGATGGGGATCAATCCTGGTGGAAGTACAGGTGCCGTATAGGATACTCTCACTATGGACTGATCCTCAGGTCTGGACTGCTGGGTGATTCAACTCTGGCAGAATTTTCATCAATTCCCTTTACTTTAAAAAAGAAATGACCTTGGTGTCTGTCTTTTAGCTTTAGGAAGCAATGACACCTATCAATTTTACCTTAACTATTAGCATATAATTCACTCCAAAATCCTACATATAAATGATGGTATCATTTTTATTTAAAGCAAAAACAACCATCAACAAAAAAAAACTGAGTTCAAAGATCATACTAAGGTGGAAAATGCAAGCCCTCAGAAATCAGGATACACCAGGATTTAGCTTGCATGTGTCATCTTACTTCAGCCTGATATATTTAGGTACAGCTTTTCATTTTGTGACCTCATGATATTCTTCCACACTGCAAAATGTCTGGGAGGGTTGGTTTTACACCAAGTTTGAAATGTACAGTGTATACACATTGTATCTTCATGTTCTACATATTTAATAACAATTCTCATCTTCCAAGACATACTCATGGCTGAGTTGTTCATTAGGCAATTTTTAAAGAGTTTTATGGCCCCGTGAACAATAATTTTTTGTGGAAGCAGACTAAATTGTATGCTGTGATAATTACACCAAACTAATTGTAGGTAAAATTAGCGAGGGGTCAGACCAATTCAGTTTCACAAGAAAATATATGCTTTGCTTACACCTTAAATGATGTTTAGAAAATTAATCACGAAAAAAATGAATCTCCTTAAATCAACATATATAATTTCCTATACCTTTGCTGTGAAACAGGAACTTTTAACATTGCTTTGAAAAATGAAACTTCTTAAATGTTTTTTTTTTAAGTTATCATTTTTGTTTAAATTACCAATTAAATTTACCCTGGAGAAACAGCAACGTGAGTCTTTTCTGCTCTACCAGTACATTAAAATGATAACCAAACACAGCATGTAAGAGACAAACATTGATAACACAAGCTCATTTTTTAAAGCTCTTTTACTACCAGCTACAGCCTTACCCCAATAACGGCCTTTAATGATATATATAATTTCTTTAGATTTACTGTTTCAATAGTAATACAAGTTCTCCAGACAATGTGAAGTCCATTGTGGAGCTCTTTGATGTTTCAAATATGCCATTCTGGTGGTGTGAAAAGGTTGTAGCTGCCGTTTCAGCCACTGGTGGTAGAGCCTTTCTGCCCAGCTCTGCTCCACAGTTTAGGTCACCTCTAAGAGTCTGTGAGACTGACCTAACACCCAAGCAGGTTGACTGTACTCTAGCCAGACAAATTTCACAGACAACGAGCAACACACTCCTCATTTTGCTTTTCTGAGCTCATTTCTGGCGCTATCCTTGTTGATACGAATTTGTACTAATTTGAAAGTTTTATCACGTAGAAATGATATTTTATGAATTTACAATGTTTTCTATAGTCATGACATAATTCATATCACTGGTTGCCAAAGAGAAAAATAACTGTTCAATAACTGGCTGTTAATTATTTCAATTTAAAAAAAAAAGGAATTGTAATTGTTGCAAAATAACAATTCTTTTATTCTCTAGTAAAATATTATCCCACCAAAAAAAAAATCATATGAAGACATTATTTCTTCATCAATCTTATTCTGATTCAAATGGGTTTAGATTTTGTAGCATGTGAAATATTGAGTAACACATTTAATACTAATTGTAATACTTAGAATGCACTGGAGTGACTTGAAACAACTTTGCCAAAACAAAACAGTTGAAGCCAATTATTTTGCTGCAGCGTTCCAGCAGCATGTTAACTGAAATTACGTCTTTCCCAAAACAAAACTATACATTTGAACTTTTTAATACAAAAGTTATTCCATTTGGTGCTTTTGATCAGCTGTAGCAAACACCAGACTTTCCCTAAATTATTTGAAATGTATTTCCTTTTTACCCCTAGGACTTAAGGATGAATACAGCAGTTTTGTTTTTTTTTCTGGCATAAACTATTACTTGCATTTACAAACTGGCTTAGCACAACTGTCTGTAAGTAAAAGTACCAAAAATGTCATATTTACAGTGACCTTGCTGAGGATTAAATGATTCTTGTCTGTTCCATCCCATTTCAGTGAATTCAGACCTAAAGCTTTATTGCCATTCATAAAGGACCCAAATTTTTTTCACAGAAGACAACAAAGTCAATCCAACTTACATTGTCTTTTGCTGCTTTATGGATGTTTGTGTGCCACTTTATAAAGATTCCTGTGGAAGATAAGACCTGGTTTTTAGGATATGGGACTGGGAGTCAGGAAACTTTATATGCTCTTGAGTCAACTGCCTGCCAAGTGTCTTTGTCTCCCCCTTATCCCAAGAACACTTTGAAGCAAATACTCTTTTTAATGGATTTTGTGAGGTTCTATTTAAAATGTTTAGCTGTCAGTGAGGTACACTAGAGACTTACAACAGATTTGGGAAGAGAACTGCCCTCTGGTGAAGAAATCACTTTGGTAGGAGACAACAGAACGCTCAGCACACTCACTCATATCTGCTGTGGCAGAGGAGAAATGGATGGTATTATTTTGCATTATGGCAAAAAGAAGGTACCTCCTCACTGCTACAAATGGAAAGTTTGAACATAGGGATGTTAGTTATTATACACTCATAATATGGATAACACATTCCATCAGCTTCAGACAAAAGTAAATCACGGGCAAGGAATATACAGACGCAGATCCTGCACCTCAAAACATGCCACTAAAGTTTAAGGAGCAGAGATGATTCCACCAAGACACAAAGCATTTATAAAATCTTTAAACATTAGCTTCAGCAAAGTAGCTACAAGAAATGCCCTCAGAGATAGAAAATCTAAGAAAAATAGTACTGGCATCTAATTACAGCAGTAGAGTTTGCTGCTTTTATCTGTAATTGGACTGTATAGTCTTTCATTCTAATTTACTTTACATCCAAACTGTGATAATCAAGACAAGCAGAACAGAATGGCTTGTAACTGGCTATACCACCGACACCAGTTAATGCCTAATTATAACAACTAAATTAAAGAGGGGACTGTAAGGAGGTTGAGTATCAGTTTGAAGCATTTAATTCTGTGGAAAGAAATAGAGATTTTAAATTCTAAGTAAAAAAATCAATATTATGGCTCATTATATTGGTATTGCTAAACAGATTAATGAAATTAAGTATTTTGTTTTTTAAAGAAAAGTTTTATCATGATGTAAAGATAGCTTTTAATGAAAGACCACACCAGAGAAGGAAATTCACATTCCAGACCAATTTATAAACCAATCTAATCTGGAAAAAACAGTAGGTAGAATCGACTTTCCCAGGATATCTCTGAGAGCTGCAGAACATGCTGCCTGACGGTGGATTTGCTGCAGCATTCTGAAAAAGTGTACACACAGCACAAAACAGAAAGAAAAGCCAGGATCCCAAGTAACCTTTTGATGTAAATATAATTGGTAATTAAAATCTTTTTGAAAGCTCCAAAGACAAATTCATTATCTTAGAAAGACAGGTTAACCAAAATTAATATTGTTTCCAGCCAGAATCCATGCAAGTAAAGAAAAGGAATCTGGGAATGCTCAGCACTGGTGAGCCATAGCTAGCATAAATTCTAAACACACTGTTTTAGGAATTACAACATAAATTGGTCATCTACATGTTGAACTGACTGCATAGAAATTCATCTTCTGGGATTTGAAATAGGAGCAAGGGGAATAAAAATGGTTGCTGTTAATGATCTTGCTAAATTGACCCATAATCTTCCAATGGTAGGTGGATAAAGAACTAGTTGGCATTCATGGTGCATGTAGTGTGATTTGGTCCGTTCAATATCTTTGATAGAAAGCAGTAGAAAATATTGAGAAAAATTAAAATATTCACATTGTTAAACTTATAAACTCAATGAAAGTAGAATCTGCTTTCACACGACCCTCATAATTATTTTGAGTCTTCATCATCTGTAGATGAACCCAAAGAGGGTGATTCTAAAGTTCTAAAGCACTGAAAGACTTAATATGTTCATCAGATAGCTCATCTGTCCCTTCTATACAGTAGAATTTAAGGTGGGGATGGGGTGCAACGATCACTTTTTTATTAGATAGAAAATGAGGATAATAGAAATTTCTTTCCAAAGTTTTAGAAATATTTCACTAGTTCCTAAACTTACTAAGGAAGAAACCTCTCTCCTTAAGAAAAGCAAGGCTTCTTCAACCACCACTGCCTATCTTTGAGGTGCCACTGACCACTTCACTTTTGGTCTATTTAAACAAAGCTTGGAAAGTATCAGAAGTCCTTCTCATTTCAGCTCTCACAGGTTTAATGAAATTCAGAATGTCATGAGGGAAGAATGACTTCTCTTGATGTCTTCATGAACCCGAATTCTAGCTGGCAAATCACCACACAAGTCTGACAACCAACTTGTGAGTCATTCCAGATTGCTCACAGCATTGTCTACCTCCGAGGTTCCCACAGGGCTTATTGCCAGGACAAGCACAATACTCACATTGTAGCACGGTGCACAATGTCAGGGGGCTCCAGTAGCTCCACTTTGGCACTGAGGTGCTATCTGACTGGAGAAGGACATGCATTCCTGAAATTAAAGGCACTGTAACCACAAATTAAACAATTTCACAGACCAGAAAATGAAATGGTTTTAGCATTGTTAATTCTGCTAAGTAGGGAACGTAAAAAAGAAATGTATATGATCTTCAGGACTGCTCCAGATTACTGAGTCTTGCTTTAAACAGATGAACAACAGATGAGGCTTCTTAGATTTCTATTATTATAATTACTAACAGGCAGATGAGGCCTTTCCATGTTTTGTTTTTTTTTTTCTTGTACACAAATTACAGAAGAACTGAGACAGAATTTCACATACCTATGAAACATAAATGACAGTAAGATGGACACTGTAAAACTGCACATCCCAGTTCTGAACCATGGCTTGCATTTGCAGGTTCAAGATGATCTCTATTGCATTTAATTGCTATAAACACAGGAAAAAGAACATTCACATTTAATGTCAGCAGAGCCTGTTGAAAACTAGTTTTGGTGCTTCAGTAGTAAGAGTGAACAATCAGACAAAGTGATATGTCAGAATGGTAAAAACTAAAGGGAAAAATGTTCTACTATGAAGTAAGACATTCTTTTTTCCTCCTCTTCCCTCCCAATTTCACCTTTGACTGCACCTGCAGAATTCTGTATCAAGCACAGATGAAAAGAGTGAATGGAATCTCATCCAAATTTATTAATGAAGATAGTTCCCAGATGAATGGTAATATTATCCGTCTTTTACAGGCAGGCAGATACAACAGCTTAAATTACTCAGAAAGAGTGGTTTAAAGACTCTTCTGGATTAAAGGTTTATTAGATTATAATATAGACCTGGGTGTAAGTGCCAGCCATTTCACACATGTGAAAAAGCAAATGTTAAAGTGCTTCCATAAATTGGGTAAGCAACTTCCTTTCCTTTGTGTCCAAACAAAAAAGATTCATCATGGAACTCTGAAGACATGAGACATTTGCACCAATATTTTCACATTTTAAAGAGCTCCTAAGCACGCTCCCTGTTACATCCTTAATTTGAATATAAATATTTTTTCCTTGAAAGGAATGGAAGCAGACTGAAATAGAGGATTCCTTCCAAATGTCCAGAACTTTATTTGAAACTTAAATCACCCAAAGACAAAAGTGTTTCTAGCAATAGATAAAACATTTAATGACATTTTCTGAATCATCACACCCATTCTAAGATTGAAACCCTACGTGTCTGAACTTCCCAAATCCTCTGCTCATTTAAACTCAGAGCCATAAAGTGTTTACACATATCCAGGACTAGAATATTAATGAAAGGCAATAGCTTTTTTGGTGTTTTTTTAAACAAAGCAAAAAAATTGCTACATGATGAGTTTTGAAAATTCAACCTCTTAAAATCTCCAATGTAGAGAAAGCACACACTTCCTAACACCACCGCAGTGTGAGGAGCTCCCAGTACCTGTGCTCTCTTCACGAAAAGGTCTATCCTGGGAGGATATGTTCTGCTGTAACAAACTGCCTAAATTCTTAATCTTGGGGAAACACACAACACAGGTTATATGACACTCAGTCCCACTGCACCCTGCAAGACCTGTGCTAGCACAAAACCATCTCTGTATCACTCCAAACCAGAAACAACAGCGGTCTCCTGTAAGCCCAGGGCAAGAGAGGAAGTACAGAGAGTGGGAGACAACTGCTTTGCCTGGATGCTCTTTCATGTATGGCAGAGGGCCAAACCTGCATATCTTTATGGCATCTCTCCTGGCTGGATACTGTTTGGCTGCGCTGAGCTGCAAGAGGGAAACAGCAGCAGGGTCCAGCCGTGCAGCTCCTCCCTACAGTGGAGTGAGTGTTGCTGATGGTTACTGGCCATAACTTCCAGCACGTGAAAAGGGCTTAGGTCCTGCAAAGGCAGACACTGAGTTAAGAACAAGCTGGTTCTTCAATACTGAAGGTAATGAAACATCCAAGGAATTGAAATAAGAATTATTACAGAAGGAGAAAGCAATCACATGTTTGCCTTTTCATTACTGTTTCGGTGAGTCCTAAGTGGGGAAAGGAAAGAACAAAGTCACACATCACCATTTTTCCCCCGTGTGTTGTGCATAAATCTATGTTGTTTGACCCAAATGTTAATACTGTCCAAACCCTAATATCAGCAAAATGTAAACTATTCATTTAGTACCACTGGTAAGTAAAACAAATACAAATTGAAAGCACTTAAAACGTCATCATTTGTTCTCAGTTAAACTTTTGCCAAACAAGCTACTAATACGTGTCCCTTCAGACCTTCTTTCCTCACACCAGGCATTTTGTGGATGGATTCAGATGCATTTGTTTCAAGCCCAACAGGCCAGTTTGGGGGACAGTCTGCCACCCCTCTGCTTTGTGACAGGAAAGTGATGGGAACATGCTTTGGAAGTCTCACTGTGGCTGTCTTCTGTCACCAAGCAATGAAGGGACCTTAACAGCATTCAGTAGTTCTGTGACTGCATTTAGATGTGTGCAAGCAATCCAAACTTTATAGAAGAATGAAATTTAACTGCTGTGCTTATCACTTAAATACAAACATAAATACAACAAGAACAAGAAAACCCACCAGTTGATTCCCAGTGGAGGAATTTTTCTGTAGCTTTATAAACACAAATACACCTGTCTGCTATGCAGACAATAGCACTGTCAAAATCCTTTCAATATCAGATGTACCTGTAAAGAAACAGATATTAATCTGGATTAACTTCATATTGTGGAGAGAATTCCAGATACTTCTAGGTGGCACCATTTTTTCTTTTTTTTTTTTTTGCCTTTTCCCCCCAGTCTACATGCTTCAAGGAAATAAACTGTAATATCTCAGTTTATTCTTAAACACAGTTTGCCTAGATCTTTTTTAATGTTCTTTGAGGTCCTTAGTTCAAGTTAAACAATAATAATCTCAATCTTTTGAAATTTCATGAATCATGCTGTGACTCTTGGGAAAACTATGTCAGAGAAAGTAATGCCAGTAATTTAAACCTGTAATGTCCAAATGGTGGGCTAGAAGCCACTGTATTAGAACCTGACACACCTAACCCTACTTGCCAAAGCACGTCTGGCTCTGGTAACCACAAAACTCCAACTTCTTAGAAATTAGCTGACATTATCATCACCTTTCTTTCATTTAACTCACCTTCATCAGGTAAATGTCTTTACTTGAACTGTTGTGATTTCTTCTGTATTCACTGGCAAGAAGAAAATAAATATTAAATTGTTGCTTAGACTGATGTTGTTTCCTGTGATGTATATTTTTATTCACTATAATTTCTCACACAATCTAATATTTATCAAAAATTCACCAAGAAGTTTTGTTTGAAAACACATAGTCTATAGACAAAGAAGTTTAATTAGCTTCTAGAACACACCACTCAGGTTCTCATAAAATACTTCACTGACTCTAAGCATGCCCAGAACATCAGCATAAGATTTAGCAAATATTCCAACATTTTATTATGTTTTCATTCCTCAAAACAAAGAATTTTCTAAAGTTCTTGGGAAATAAAATAATTCAAAGGATTCAGGAATACTAATGGAGAGCTCACTAGCTCTGAGCAAAAGCAAAACAAAATGTATCCTATTAGCTTGAAAGGCTTTTTTTATTAGAGACTGTCTCTCATTAGAGGTCTGTAAAGCTGATCAAAATGGGATTTTGTCCCAGTTTTCTGCATGAAAAACAAATTTGTACATGTATTAAATAGAACTAAGGTGTAGCAGCAGAGGTTGAAACTGCTGTATAATCCAACTCTAAACTACAGGAAAAGTAAAAAAAAAAAAAAAAACCTCAACCAACAAACCAAAACAAAAACTTGACAGCTGGTCAGAAAAACTTTAAATTCCAGTGCAATACAGATCTAAATATTCACAGCTATGTAAACTGGGGTGTATTGCGCCAGGTATTTTCTCAAGATACAACATGCCTTTTGTGTGTATATTATGTAAAACATGCACAGGTAGTATAGAAGAATATAAAATTGTACATACAGAAAGGTCACTCACGTATCTTTAAACTAGGATGTTTCAGCTGAGGTGAAAAATATCAGAATGCAAAGGAAGGGAGAGTCAATGTGAAAAAGGACAAATCCCATTTTACTTCCCTATATAACTATAATGTATATACAAAAGACACACATTTCCCTTTGACACTACAGATTGCCACAAGCAAAACGACTGGAAAACAACGGGCTTTTAATATGTGTAACATTACAACACAATCCTTTTGACCGCAAAATTTGCAACAAAAATAATTCTAAAAAGACAGCATGCATGTAATCCATTTAAAAATGTTAACAAGGTATAGCACAGTCTTAGTTGTATTTCCAAACTCTGTTATTAAATATGACCAGAAAATAACAGTAAAAATTAACCTAAAGCTTAACGGCTTATGTAAGAATGCTTTAATAAAAAAATGTTACTGAGGTTATTGAACTGTACAATTAAACCCCTCCCACTAAATACTTTTCAGAGTAATTTCCATCTAAAGCTTATTCAGCAAACCAAAATGCCAATGCGTTTCTTCAATTTCCACTCCTTTGAACCTGTTAATGTATGAATAAAAAAAGATTTATTTGTGTTATTAGCCACATATAACCCTCTTGTCTAAAAAGTAGCTTTAAATACAAAATTTCTGAGACACACATGAACCTACAAAATATCTAAGAGATCATTTTGATTTTCTTCTGCAAGCTATGTTTGATTTACATCAATTAGATCTTTCACATAAGGTATCATATAACAGGAAGGCTAATAACCCAGAAATAACCTCATTAAAAAAGACAGCATATCGGTCTAAGCAGAATGAACTCTAAGCAGAAAAATTAGTGACCTGGAAAGTAGCAGGAAGAGGTAATAGCAATACAGAGAAAAAATACATTCCCATTAGCTAGTCAAAAGTAGAAATCACCAGCAATAAAGTAAAAATACAATAGAAGCATAAGGAGAACATTTTAAAATATTTTTATCTTTTGAAAATCTGTAACATAAAACATATTTCCCCAAACTGAGATGCTGTCTAAAATTATTTTATTACTATGAATTAGTCTGTGGGGGTTTTTTTCAGATGCTTAAAACAGTCCTTGGCAGAATATTATTAGCAAGTCTAATACATTTATATTAAATTATCAGTGTATGATTCCAGTGTCTATGGATTCATCTATTTTAAGATTAATGGGTAATAATGGCAACTCAAGTTGGATTTACATAGCTACCCCCTGTCTAATGTTAGCTGCTTAGATTCAAAGTCTAGCAAATCCTTTAAATATAATTCTTATTGCAGTATCAAAAATATTTTCAGAAACTATGTTTTAGTTTTGATAAAGAGTCACTTTTTCTCTAATTTTTTGTGAAATGTTTTGTTAAATATGTAGGTCTTCCTACCTAATCCAGTTCAAATTTGTCAGTGTAAATGAGAACGAAAATCGCCATTAAACCACAAAGTTTCTCTTTATTTTATTTGGCAAATTATCTGAAGTTTACTCAGATTTCTAAAGCAAATTAATTCAAATCAAACTAATGGATACTGCACTTAGGAAAGATTTAAGTAGTTTTCTCTGATTTTCAGTTTAATAAGTTTAAGGTCTGACGAGAAGAGGAAAAAAAAACCATCATAAATTAAGAAATCTTAATTATAGGCAAATCTCCATTTTTTTTAATTTCATTTTACTTTACTTCATAATTTTTACAGAATCACTAGGTTGGAAAGACCTCTGAGATCATCAAGTCCAACCTATGGCTGGACACCACCATGTCAACTAGACCATGACACTGAGTGCCACATCCAGTTTCTCCTTAAACACCTTCAGGGATGGTGACTCCACCACCTCTCTGAGCAGCCCATTCCAATGTCTGATCAACCTTTAAGTGAGGAAATTCTTCCCTATGTCCAACCTAAACCTCCCCTGGTGCAGCTTAAGACTGTGTCCTTAAGACTATTTTACTTTAATCCAGGAAAAAATGCTTTTCCACCAAATAACCCCTTTTTAGACACTCATTTGTGGATCAATGATTCTGCTGCACAAAGACTTAATTAAACCATTTGGAATACTTTACTCCCCGTGTCTGTGGACTGGTTTAGGCCATGATTGCTCATTTTTAGTTCACTGACTTCAGAACTACAGTAATCTTATTTCTACTGGGGCCACATTTCCAGCAGCTGCTCCCACCACCAGGGTAAAGGATTCAGCTGATGTAAGGAGAGCTGTGAAAATCCTGAAAACCTCTCTGAGTCTGTGGAGTCAGGTTTAGTTATATCTAGTCCAGGGCATGAGGGTCTCTAAAAAAAAAGGATTTTCCATCCTTTCTCTGCAATATACCTACAAAACAAACACCAGAAGAAAGTGAGGCAAACAGTGGACTGTGGGGCAGAAATTTCATCAGCTGAGGAGAAGAAAAAAAAATGGTGATTTTTATGGCTTTTGTTTTATTTCCTAAAGCCAAACAGATAACTCTCCTGAACATTTTTAGCTGTGATGGCCTTTCCAGTTTTAGATACCTGTGAAAAACCAGAGTGCCACCTTCTACTATAGACCTGTACAAAACCACTCCCCTTTTGTTTTTGATAACACTGCTACAAGCCAGATAAGAAACTGGGAATTGATGTTAGATCACTTTTAAGCTTCACTGTTGCCCAGACCTGCTCCTTTCCTTTCCCCAAGAGTGATTTCTTTATCTCACTGTGATAGGAGAGGTTGACCCATGGAATATGTGGCTAAAAGGAATTAGAAAATGCACTAGTAAGTAATAATAAAACCACATTGTAACCTGAAACAAGCATATTTACAGTTAAAAAAAATAAAATCACTAATTTTGGGGTAATGTATATTCCTTCCCCATTTCATGTCTTTTCTGAAAACAGTCCATTCTCCATGTCCTCTTATGAAAGAAAAATTTTCATCTTTCTTATGGCTAAATAAGTTTTCCAGTAAAGCTTTTTTACCACAGGTTTGACTTGATTATAAGGAGAACATGGCTTCATTTAGCTCTGGGCTGCTCCCAAGACCCCTACACAGCAATGGTCCAAGAGGTTTCTCTTACATGTTATATTATCTCATTTTGTTTCCTTCTGCTGCATATAAATGCCACACGGGGACATGGTACAGTGCACAAAAAAAACAAGAAGGCTACGTGGCAAACAATTTTTGGAACAAAACAATAGGAAAATGTAAACTGAAGACATTCCTATACTCTCACTTGTACCTTTAATGCTTTTCAGAGCCCATTTTGCTACTATCTACTTACAGAACTCCAGATCAGTGCTCCATTGAGGAAATACTGCCCAAACACTCACCAAAATAAATCCCACTGCATGTATCTTCTCATCTATAGGGAGGAGAAGGAAGTTGGCACCGAGGAGGGAGAGACTCTGCCAAAGGCACAGAGAATGTGAAGGGACAAGCAGGAAGTTACATATCTCTGCTCTCATCCAGCCACCTCCAAGGGCAAAGCCAGCACTGCTAAAGGGAAAGTACCCTCAGGTTTTGAAACATGACATTAAAAAACACCATAGTGTCAGGTATGGGCACATGACCAAACAATGACCCTCTCCAAGACAAAAAACAGAGTATAACATAGCAAATTTCTCGTCCCTAAAATCAAAACAAACTCTCATCATTGGAGTCATCTGTGAGAAATCTTCTGGCAGATTTTCTCAGGCATCATCAAAAGTTAATGGGAGTTGGGCACTTAATTCCCCTTTATGACTTTCAAAAAAGATGTGGCCAGCTACTTTTAATTTATTAGGGAGCAGATTTGCAAAGACTCTTTTATTACAGAAGCAGTAAGGGGAGCTATTTTTCCATAAAATATATGTAAATATGATTTATGAAAGACACAAATATTACTGAAGTGAGGGATAAATTGTTTCAAAATTTCACGTTCATAAAAGCTAGGTAAAAGTACATATTGCTTCAATATTTTTTCCCTCTTTCACATGTTGGTATCTCTCCCAGGTAACTAGAAGGTGTATTCTCTGTCTTCTGCTCACCTTATCCTTTAAGTACTATATCTTTACTGAAGGCATCTGCTATGAAATTACTAAAGGAAATGAAGCTGGAACTCACACTATTGCACAGTTACTGATCAGGCTGCTGCTTAAAGATAAAAAAAATGTACTATCACTGGAAATAAGATTTGCAAACCTTAAAGGAAAATTTTCTTAACAAACCACAGAGATCGGCATACAAGTATCATATTTAACTAATTTCTGAAAGATTTATTAATTTGCTAAATAACTGCTTCCTAGGAATAACATTGCAGAAATAAATGTAATTTGGAATCTGTTAAGTGTAAAACAATTTACGGGAAACAGTCATTTTCCAGTTTTTCCCTTTTTTTTTTCTTCTCTAAACTGACACGACAGGAAACAGATGAAATTTTACTATTAACATCAAACAGTCCACAGAGGAAGTCTGAAAAAAAGAAGAATGCCTTTCTGTCCCTGCAAATTATGGTCAAGTGCATCAAAATGCCAATGAACTTTCTGACAGCTCCAAATTCCTGCAAGAGACAATATCTGAGTTCATATACTCCAAGGGATTTCAATTAAGTACCTAATCCCTTTGAAAGTCTCATTTTAATAGCTTGGTCAAAGCTTATCATAAATCCCCTTTGAATTCATTGCAGATCCCTTAAGTTGAATCCTAATACTGATTAGGAGCAAAACAGATACAAAACTCCTTCATCAACACTTTGGCTTATACTGACTAGGTTTTATTCTATGGTTCCTACAACAGAAGTTCCAAGAAACAACCAAGACTGTTCAATTGAATAAGAGCTCAACATCCATTTTATCTCAGAAAGGCTCTGTTAAACAATACTTGGAAGTGCTGAAGGCAACTCGATAGGTTTCACAGTGTTAATTAGTGACCTACAGCCTCACAGTTTGAGTCAAATTAAAAAGTCATTGCTTTAAAACCCAAAAATGCTCACAAATGTATCTCAAAACTGAAAGTCTTCAAATATATTGACAAAATCTGGGAAGTATTAAAACAAGGAAAAAATTTAAGATAAGCCAGAAATGAAGCACATTGCCAAAATACTTTCCTTGGTGGGCCAGGGTTTCAAAAGGACTAAGAAGGCCAAGGATCTAAACAAAACAGTGATTTGAGGGAATGTGCCAACTAATGTGGAAGATACAAGAACTTCACAGGAAGAAGTTCAAATTTTTCATTAAAAGGTCACTAAAATGATTAATTATGGTATATTCTACTTATACACAGTGTACAATCCACTACAACCTGTAAGACACAACATGTAAGACTAAATACACACAAATATTTGAAAACAACAACACTGATCTGACACAGCTCTCTGGGATATTTGGCCATGGCCAGTTTTTAAAGAAACACCTCTGGTCAGAGTACTGCTTCACCACTGGATGCTGTGGCTTGCAAAGCAACTCCTAAATGATGGAAAAAAAAAAAAAAAGCAACAACTATCATGTATGACTGTCTCCTAGATTTTTCTTGGGGTTCAGTTTTCTCTACCCATGAGCCTTTTTGCATCATTCTACACCTTCCAGAATCCTCAAATTACTTTTTAAATATCAAATCAAAACAGCACACACTTTCTTCAAGAGCAGAGTAGTTGTCTTCAGTGAAAACTGGCTTTGCCTATTATTCCTGTAGATACTGTTGTGGTAACAGCTACTGGACTGCTCATAAAAAAATAATAAATAAAGTATTAGTTAGGGCAGATGCAGCCCTGTCTTTCCTGAGGACCATGCTGCTGCAATTGCATTTTATGGATTGCATGGATCTCAGAGCCACCGGGGAACAAACAGCAAAGCCATTTCCCTTGTTCACTGAAGATACAACACGCAGAAAGGTCACAGTTCTGCAGAAGGACATAGGTAAGAAGCAACTTGTACTCCAGAAACAACTTCTTAAGGGGTGAAAATGGCAGCATTGCCAGTAAAATTAAGGAAAATAATTTACATAATCTGGAGATTATCTAATTCATTTACCAATCTGGGAGGAGAGGAAAATGCAGACCAAAATCTCCTTTCAACAGCATCAGAGAAAGCGCTCAGAGTGAACAAGCAGATCATAACAGGGCAGTATCCAAGGAAGAGCAGAGGCTCCTGACTGGCACCTGTGGAGTCTGTGCAAAAGGCAGGCTATAGACTCAGCATAGACGAGATCATCAGAATATAAAGAGTATACTAGGTTTTAAAATACTTTCCCAAGAGGAGACATATAGAATAAAGCCTTTTTCTGGATACACAGAAGACTCCCCAATGGTTAGCTGAATGCCCAACAAACTTCTGCAGTCAGATTTTAGCTTGAGAACTTAATACACGCTGGTCACCCTCAGGCCCTCACATTCACACTGTGTGAAATAACATAACTGTGATGAACACTTTTAAAAAGCCAGTGAAAAAGTCATAGTAGAAATTCACAGTAGAAAATTTTACGTTGTCCAGTAAAGCAAACAAGAATATTGCCATTACTTTGGTCAGCACTAAGAATTTGTTCTGCAGAAGACTATATGAGACTCTTCTCTGTGTTTGCCACATAGACGAGCTCCTGTATGTTTACACAAGAAGGAATGTGGTCTCTCTCTGATCAAAATCCATTTATCTCCCATCACAGTCTTACGTAAAACTGTCAAATCTGTCCTAACTCAGTGCTCAGTGGAAAGCAGAGCCTTTCCTCTCATTTCAGGGAGCTCAGCCTTGGAGGGAACTGAGCTGGGCACTGGAATTTGGCAGAGGCTGCTGGAGCTGCCCGAGGCTGTGGATACAGGGAGGGCAGGATTCCCCTGGTTAATTGATTGTGCACACAGATTTGAGTGCAACAGCCAAGCTTTTGCCCCACGGAGTATTTTCCACATGCACTCTCTCGTGCAAAACCATCCCGGGGTGTTCATATCTGCTATTTATACAGCAGAATAGTTCCCTCAAACACAGGCAAGAGCTGCATTATTAGGAAAAAAAAAAAAGGCTTTGGTGACTGATGACAGCAGATGATGGAGCACTTTCCAACCATGACCTACGATGTCTAGAGAAGATTTAAGAATATTTTTCTCACGATTGGTCAATGAGATATTTGGAACAGAGAGGAGGGGAAGAAGAAGGGGTGAAATGGCAACTGGCTAGTATGTCAGACATGACAGTCAAATGTTACCAGAACTCAATCCTGGAGAAATATGGACTTCACAGTAAAGGTTGCTTAAAACAAAAGCCCATTTATCTGAATACTGAAGACATTTAATCAATTTACATGAAGGATTTCAAAATTAGTCAGACTGTAATGAACTATGAAATACTGATTAATGAATTTTTGCAATGTTTGATTAGAAACTTAACATGTATGCTAGCACATACATCACAGCACTTATAAGCTAATATTTGTTTCTTGAAATTACCAGAGTGTAAATAGGCTCTGCATTATGGGACTGAGCATGTTTACTATTAACCAAGCATTTTTTTCAAAAGTTATTAAAACTTAGAAAAATCTCTTGCTAAACTGAATAAATAACAAAAGGGTACTTTCATATTTGCCTATCCTACCTCCTTTCTTGTGCTAAACTCTTTACTACAACCTCTTAGATCTTCCTGGCAGCACATTAGGCAATCTGAGTAACATCTGCCATTTGGGACCCATTTTTTCATCTCCTACACAGAGTGAGCAAAAATTCAAGTTATATTTATTAACTAATATTAAATATAGTCTGTATGTAGCGTATCTAGTACTTGTATAGATCATATAGTAAGTTTACAGTCACACAGAAATGCAGGCCATTGACCAGAAATTTTATTGCCTAAAAAGCCACCAAGGAAAACTGGGCCAGTGGTCTGTGCCACAGTTAGTGGGAATTTTACTACTGATTTCACAGGGAGTCAAGAACAAACAAGAAGTAACAAAATAAATGCAGCTCAAGACTATTTAATACTATGGCCAAAACAGGGTTTCAATCAAGTATCTTTAAAAATCCTTACCCCAGCTTTCACATCTGCAGGGACAAACATAACACATAGTCAGGAAACACATGTGTTTAGACACTTATAAGTGCATATATGAAGAAATTAGCTGCATGCAAAATAGCCCCTTATACATGAAAATTAAAGAGTTACTTCTACATATTTGCCCTTATAATTGCTATTATCACTTCTCTGACACCAATTAACGAGATGGACTGACATCACTTTTTACCAATACACAGCAGTCACCACCAAGGAGGAGACTTAGATGGTCTCAGGCTCAGCATCATTTTTGGGGTAATTAGCCAAAATGGTCAGCTGTGGGACTCCCAAAGGCTAAGAAGTGAGACACCAATTAAGTTCTAGATATTGGTTCAGTCCCTATTTTTTAAATCACAGATACTTCAGAAGAGACATTTGTGACTCATTCCCCAGTTATTTTTTGGAGGACATTTTTATATCCCTTTAAAGTTTACTCTTAATATATGTGTCTTTTACTTGAATCTCATGTATCAGCCACCAGGTAAATTATGTTCTGAGTCTTTTTAAAATTTTATTCTTTTGTTATACTTTTTTTAGAATACTCATAATCTCATTAATTAGAGTCTCATAATCCGAGCAAGATATAACAAAAAAAAAAAAGTCTTCCTTTCATGACAATAATATTCTAACTAAAAATTATAATTGGTAACAAAGTTAACAAACCTAGAAATAGATCACATACTTCAGGAGGTCATCAACAAGTGTAACAGAATGTCAGTGAATGATTTTTATAAAGTATTAGTATAACAATCTGGTTTCGTAATTGGTGAGCTGTAGCTTCTTTTTATTGCATGTAAAATGAAGAGGTCCCTTCATCCACAGTGAAAAATGGAAAATCATTCAGTTTGGGGTTTGTGGTTGCTAGTAGCAACAAATACTGGAATATTGCCATCTGGCCTCTTGTTTTAAATGAGATTTGAATAATCAATTTAATAATGGATAGAGTACATACTTAAAGAAATAATCACTTGTCATATCTTAAGAAAACTTTCGTGTAAAAATCCACTGTATGAATTAATGCAGAGCTCAAAGGAATCAAAAGAGATGAGGTAATTTTTATTTTCGTTACTGTTGCCTCAAAACCTTAAGCTTACAAGGTTTTAAGTGATCATATCAAACATTTAATAATGAGGGAGAATGCTAAGAGCAATTGGTTTGTTACAGGCATTCAAATCCAGTAACCACCAAAGAGATTAAACCATATAGAAACATGACATTTGGAACACAATTGTAAGTCCTATGGTATCCACAATAAAAGGAATAAAATTAAACATGGCAGAGAAAAAAAAAAAGATGAAATAGGTAAAATATTCACATTACTATTGCTGCTTTGGGCAAGGTGAAATAAGAGTTCAGAACCTGGGAATCCCAAAGTCACAAATGTTTTTGTCATTTATAAGATGTTTATATAGCTGGCAAAGTGTTCCCACTCACCATGGTGAGAACAGGTTCCAAGAGTTGATTCTGTCCTGGAAACTCTGGTCTTACAAAGACACTTATTTCAGAATTTTCATACCAAATTGTCATTACAGGGGAAATAAATAGGAATCACATGCTTGACCCTGGCAAATAGGAAACCACTGTGGAATTAAAAAGATACAAGACAAGCTTTAATCACTGACTTCACAATTCTTGATTTGACTGGAACTCAAATAACTGTTTTCAACTATGAGTGAACTTAGCTATTCTCTCTGATGAGAAATGATACTCTTTAAAAGCCTCACCCCTGAACTGTGTATTTATTGTAACAAATGCAATTTGTGCACTGTTGCACTTCCACAGCAGTAAGTTGAGATCGACTCTATTTACACCTCCTTAGGAAAGAAGATGTTTCAAGCCAGGCTGGCATCTACAGCATCACTTTCCTTCCCCAAGTTACACAGACTTCCAGGTACAAACACAAAAAATGCCCAGGTATGAGATACAGTCTGGGATTTAGTCAATTTTTCTAGAATTTGGGGTTCATAATTAAAACAGACTTTCCCTCACTCGAGGGGTGCCAGCAATGTCATCATCCCAGTTTTATTCTCATTGGTGACCTGCCAGCTGACACAACACGTGCTGCCACTCCAGTGACTTAATCTGAGACAGACTCTGCATTCCAGGTAGGGCTCCAGTGACTGGCAGGTGTCATTCACCATTTCCATTACCTGTGAGCTTATTATGACCTTTCCCCACAAATGGTGAGTACATTTTCATAACGAATACTGCCAACATTATAACAAATGTATTGATATAATTTGAGCCACTGAATGGTGATATATATTTTTAAATTAAAAGCAAATATAGAAGTGTCAGGTGGTTAGAAAATAATATAAGCCCTATACACGAGCTTTTTAGCTTGGTCAGGCAGGTACATAAGTTGCAGTTTCTCAGAATCACAAGGGGAAGCTGGGAAGATTGTTTAAGCCTTTATTTCAATACTTATTGCTGTTTACAGCAGTTTCTTGTGGCCATTTATCTCTGGCATTTATAAAACACTAATCACCATGGAAATGCCTAGTATACATCCCAAGCAAAAAAGACAGAAAGTCACTGGCTCCTTTATTATGTCTTTTACCTCAGAAGTATTATCTGCAAGTGGCTTTTCCATGTAATATTCTAATACAGACTTTTCCCAGGAACTAAACAGATTTTAAAAAACCTTTAAATATGGAAAAGAACAGACTGTTAATTAACTTTCCCCAACATGCTTTTATATCATGAGTGGAAGAGCTGATAATGGTCTTTCAGTAATCAAATAGAGAAGGAATTTTCAACCAGGATGCATATAGGAGGAACCATTCTCCCAAGGAACTTGAGAAAAAAGCCTTTTGCTCACCCAGACAAGTTTGCAACATATAAGTCAAAAATTTCCTAAGGAAAACAGCCACTAAACTTCAAACTTAACAATCTAATATACTACTGAATTAAATAAAGTTTTCTAACTAAGGGGAAAAGGCTGTCATGACAATTCTCAGAGAAGTTCACTATAGGAATAACATAGTTTATTAAAAGAATATAAATTAACAGGTAGGCAATGAAAAAGCATATTATTTCTAGGATATAATTTCCATCTTACATCTGGGCTGGGAAATAAGTGAAAGTTCACAGAGTGGGCTGCTGCAGAGCCAGGAATCTAGAACTGCCTAACTCCAAGGTTTATCATCCCTCAGACACCTGGGTCTTATTCTCCAGGCCTGTATTTCTGCCATAGAGATTGTTTTGTGCCCCAAGAGAAGGTGCATTGCAAAAAGGCATTCTCTAGAAGAACAAGTAACCTTTCTCCTCACCAGATGTGACAGATATCAATCAGAATAAAATCAAACACTAAAGAAGATAAATCTTCAGAAAGTAAGAATGAGATTTCTCTGTGTGGCTCCAGCATTGATGCTCTTTGTGAGTCAGACTGAGGTCTAGCAATGAGCAAGGCTGCAATGGGTTTTACCAGGCAGAGTAGCAAGATTCTGCTCCAAAACATGCCTGCTGCTACCTTCTAGTAATAGTCACAGATGCAGACAGAAAGGCTTATTAGGAACTTTACTTACACCATGTAAGTAGGAGCATTGTCAAGTCTTTTTTTTAAAAATGCCTCTTTCAATCTTTCATTTAACAAAAGCATTCAAATAGCATGAATGTAAATATTATCCATTTGTTTAGAAATTGGGTTTTCTTTTCTATGACTCAAGTTCGTATGTTTTGGTTGCTAGCATTTAAGAAGGTACTCAAAAATAATTTCTATGAGGGTATATCCTCATAAATTCCTTTCATAGACAAAGCGCCCCGAAGAAAATACCTCTTTTTTTTTTCTTTTTCTTCATTTTAGGAAGACACGAGGCATAAAATTACATCAGAGAGAAAAGTTGTCCTTATTCTCTGACAATCATAACATTAGCAAGCCAGATGTTGCTTTCACCTGCACCGAGGGCAATCTATTTCTAGCTCATTTAATAAAACCACAATTGGAATCGTGGCTTAGAAAGTGCTGGGAAAATACAAAAATACAAAACAGATGTGAAAGAAGACTTTTATAAATATATGAACATAGGAGTAAAACTTTTGATTTCTTAAGTCTTCTTGAGAGATGAATGCTTACCACGCTGTTTTAAACCATGTACCATTCTGAATAATTTTGTGTTCCCAAAATTTATATACACACAGTTCACCAAAAACATATTCTTACAGAACGTTCTAGAGTTCTTTCTCTAAAGTTCACAGACCAGATAGTTTTCACTAGACAGAAATTAACTGAAATGTTCAGAGAATTAACGGAATATGAGATGACCATCACTGAAATCATCATACAAGTGAAGGGAGTGCATGGTAAACTGTAGTAAGTATTAAAGATTCAGTAAACTAAACCTGCTGATATTGCTTGCACCACACCTCCTCAAAGATGGGGACCTGTGGGCTAATGCTGCATAGCTGACCGACACCCAGTGATGCCTTATTGCACAGCAGGCAGTGTTAGAGAAAGAGATCCACAAAATTCATCCTTCTTAATGGAGGATGTATTTGCTCAACAGAGCAAATACAAAATGCTGCAGAAAAGTTGTAGTGATACTGACATTTTGTCCAATTAGCTATGCTCTGAAACTCTCCACTAGCTCGATTTTATTTATCACTTTTTCAATGAGTAAGTTTATGAAACCTTCAAATCATCAGGCCTGGTCCATCCAGTGCCATTATATAGGTCAGGGCTGTGCATGATCCATGAAGAAAAACAGAAAGCTTTTCTCAAAACCAGGTGCAAATACAGACCGTACTTTTAGAATTTTTACTTTTGACACCCGTGTCACTTTGTTAACTTGAATGACTAAAAATTTGTTGTTCAGTCTAGTATTTTGTTCAGCTTGTTTTCAGGTGAATATTCAAATGGTCTAGGGAAAGTCTTATAGAGTAAAGGACTTTGCATGGCAAACACGGAGTGACTCAGATTTATAAAAAGGAATCTGGAAAACATCCCATGTAATGCATCTGCTCATCTACCATAAAATTCTGAGGCTAAGGTTTCCTAAGTAGGAGGAAAATATGATTATGTACTTGGCATCAATATGAACTATACCACATTCATTTTCTTCTCTGAAAAAACAGAGGGAGATGTGACCCTTCTGATTCTCCCACATGATTCTACTAAACTACAAAATATATGGCTTGTTCTAATAGGACAAGATATATAAAACTCCATGTGAGCTGTTGTGGATCCAGAGAACATGCTGCTTGCTTGTGTCTGAAAAGTGGGACATAAGTACGTGGAACAAAGATTCCTGGGAAACAGGCCTGAATAAATGGTGTGCATGAGGGAATGCAGGGTGTGAATATGATCAGGGAATGAGGGGCAGCTGAAGGGAAGGTGGAGTGGGAGTTTCAGAAAAACAGATGAGGAAGGTTCACAAAGCTTTACCTTTGGATTAATCACTGATGAGTCTGTGAAAGTTTGAGGTGTTTCCAGATGTTTTCACTATGGCTTTCCGCACAAGTCCCACAGGATCATCTTGACACACCTTAACAGAACTTTTCAACCCTGCGAGAAAACGGAGATGGACCTACACGGACTTCTCCTGTCAACTGCACTCCATAACTTCTTTCTGGAATACAAGCACCAAACTCACAGGAAGCATTTTTACTCCCTTCAGTGAAGATGGACAATATTTTGGGGCATGAAGGCCATTTGCTCAGGTTCTTCTTATTAATGACAACATTCTCCTGCATTACATCATGTAACATATTAAAATTCACTGTTATTAATATACCATACCCTCTTTTTCAGACACAAAGCGGACCAAGATGCTGTGCCCATCCTGCAGTGTGACAGTCTGTGACAAAGAGAACAATCTGATGAGTTTCTTCACAGTTTACCATCAAAGGACTGCAAACAGTATGTTTGTGATGTTGTGGGGACGGGTAGCAAGTGAAATCTGCGTGATTACCCTGCACAGTGATCACACTGAACCCTGTGCAGAAGCAGGAGAGGAAGGTTGTGCCTGCCCTTGGAGTGCCAGAGCCTTCAGCCCTGCCAGCCCTCGGGAACAACAGGCAGAGCAGGACAGTGGGGATAGCAGGGGCACAACTTACAGCAAAAGCAAGACTAGAAGCTTCCAGGGAAAAGAAGGGGGTCTGTCAGCATCATGGAGGAGATCCAAGACTTGGAGCTGAGACAGAAAGAAATTTTCTAGGAATTAGAGAGAATGTGTGAGATTTCTTTTAATCCAGAAGCCACTAAAGCAATGGGCTGAAAAGCAAAGTAGGAGAATAGGACTATTTCTTTCCCAGTGTCTGGCAGGAAGGAGAGGGGAGGGGCAGATCCACCTCTGGTAGTCCTATATCCCAGCTCACACTGGTTCTGCTGATAAAATCAGGCAATGAAATACATGAGGTGGATCCATGTTTCAGATATGCTATAGTAACACAGTGAAAGGACAGGTTCAACATGTGCCATGAAGCAGAAGTGGTTCAGGTCTGTCATGAACTGAAATCCACACAGGTTTTGAAGTTTCTATAACCAAACATAGTTCCAAGGGTGACTTGTGTTTGTAAGTTTGACACCTGAGGACAGAAGTATTTATTCAGAAGCAATGAGACAGAACATGGTATGCCCAGACAATCCCCTGCCCATGCCAGGGTCACTGGGCTAGCAGTCTTCTCGTTAAGTATGTTCTTGCAGAAAAAGCAACATCCATTTGGGAACCACTAAGAAACTAATCAAATAGCCTTTCTTCCAAATCCTTTACTTGTTACATGAAGTCAGTCAGTAAACATGATGCAGCATGATGAAAGAAAATCCACTGCACTGCAGGTGCGTGATTTTCAGGGTATTAGAACAACTAGAAGTCTCTGACAAACAAATATTTTCTTCCTACAATAATCACTATCCAAAATGATGGATTATTACTTCCAAGAAATGGTAAACATTAGGGCTTAATTTTTTTTTAGAAGCAGCAGAAGTCAAGGGCACATGAAAGATGGCTGAATTTGGGTATTAGGGATCAGCTAGTACAAGAGAAGCTTTAGTGTTTCATGTATTCATACATGTGGCTTTATAGAGACAGTACAGGTCGATACACTAATAGAAGCCACGATGAGGAAATGAGAAATATACTGCAGATAGAATTAGTACCTATTTGTATCCTAAATGCAATATGCAGAATACTTTTATAAGAAAAGTATTATGACACAGTAATTTGGCCATGAGAGGGTAATTGACTTAAGACATTCTGATAAAGATCGATTGCTAAGGTTTGGAGTTATGACACCAACAAAGTTACAATGACATTAGCACAAAGAGAGAGACACAAATCCATTATAAAGATACAATCAAATATTCAAAAAAGCCTGGCATGCTCATTACTTATTCATGCTAATACAAGTATATTAAGAAATCTAAACAGTGTTAGCATTCAATCACTCACAAACCAAATGAGGTTTTGCATTTATCAGCCACCAGTCATCAAGAATGTAACATTAGCTGTACAAAGGTGGTAATATGACATAACTGGAGATATTTATATGAGCCTACACAAACTGAGAGATACAGTAGGATTTATTAAAGTGAGTAATGCCTTCACATTCAGCACTGCAATAAAAGAAATGGCTGTGCAGAAGTCATTTCCCCAGACAATAAGATTTACCTTCACAATCACTTAAAGAAGTTGTGTATGCTTTCAAGGGTCTAAACCAATCTTCTCACCATTAATAAACAATCTGGAGTTCAAGTTTGCATATATAGAATTGAGTGCTGAAATTTTTAAAATATACTCCAAAAAACAAGTGAGTAGTCAGTGTCTGTCTTAAATGGGGGTTTAGCACTTTTTTATTCTTAGACTGGTTAAAGAATCCCCAAGGTAAATTTAGGCTCAAATAGATGTTTCTAAGTTTAATAAAACTCCCTCCATATTGCACTTGAATCTCAAATAGTTGCATCATAGAAACACTCCAAGATTCTCAGTCAGGCTGGGATAAAAGTAGATTCATTTCTCTGACCAGGCAGGCTTCCTTTAAATCCTTTTCTTGGATGTGAATCAGTTATTTTGCTGTAATTTTTTGTAGAGTTATTTGGTATGCCTTTCACTTCCTTGCTTATCAGAGAAGTTGATAAGGTCTGGAAACACTGTGGACAGACTGCACATTTCTTTGGGAAAGAGACTTGCCAGGACAGGTCTGGTCCTGTCTGGTCAGCCCAGGGCTGTCTCTACCCCTGTTCCTGATCCTGAGTTGGCATCCAGCCTGACTCTCAGCTGGTCCCATCCCAAGGGAGGTGCTTGATGCCCCAGGCTGGGGCTGCCCCCACTGCCCTATTCCCAGGCTAGAGCAGTGGGATGAGCCCTGGCCATGGGACCCTGCCCTGCCGCCCCTGGGACCTCTGACACCCCCTGGCACTCAGGGAACCTGCTGTCCCCAACACCTTCAGATTTTCCATCTGGATATTTCTACACATTCCACTGTATATTTCTATACATTGTACCAAATGTCGTTGTTTTTCTCACTGATACTTCAATTGTAAACATTTTTTTGGGTCGGGTGAGAGGCAGAAATGAAGCTTTGAACACCAAAACACCACCAAAACAATTCCAGGACTAAACAAAATGCCAAGGGTTGCTATATGCTGCATGACATACCTGCCAATGTAAGGACACACTGCACCTGCAGAGGATGTTTACACTTGCTTTACAGCAGCACTTGAGCAAGTCACGGCTCCAGTTTGATCCTGATGACATGCCATTTATAAACTGTGACTGATAAATCTAATGCCTCTGAAATCAGATAAAACTTTGATAAATGACTCCTTACTGAGCAGGCTGCAATAGCCACTTCTGTCCACATTCAGCCACCCTGCTGCAATCAGCACCACTTTGTTTAATCAGGGGTTCAGACAACAATACATTTGAAAGCCATCACACCATTAAGAGATGTGAAGATACTCTTTTCCTGAAGGATATGTTAAGACAGAAAACTACAAAAACTAAACTCTTTCTGTAACAGCTTTTATAGCACGAGTACTTGCTAGGAAAACTCACGGAATTTACTTTTATTCCAAGGGCTTTTCCCATACTTTATGGTGGTAAGACTTGAGAAAGACCCTGTAGCAGAATCAAACACACACAGTAACGCAATCACTTCCTTCTTCACGGGTAAATTAAAACACCACTGATGCTTTAACAAAAAGAACACATTATGCAAGGGTGGCTTAAACACCAAAATGATAAAAGGAGCAGAGGTGCAGAAGATCAAGTAGAGACTGATCTGTTGATACCCAGAGAGCATCAGCCTGCTGGGCAAAATAAGCTCACAAATCATGGGTGCTAAACACTGCCTATTTACACCTTCCCTCTGGATTGTGGCACAGGTCATGTGTGGCTGAGTGCAGAAGGATAATATTGTTCATTTGATCTTCACCCGGTGGGAACAAGTCTCCAGGTTAGCAAATGATTTTTGAAACAGAATAGTAGCATTGTGTTTGTTGCTGTCTGAAACTGGTTAGCAGCCATGCAAGATAAATTAATACATTTTAAGCAGAAATATTATTCATATGTTAGGTTTTTTTAGTTTAACTCTGATCCTGAACAGGGAAGCAGAACAGGCTTCCAGAACTGACAAAGCCAGAATACAAATCAACAATTAGGAAGGGGGTGGATCAGCAATAGGTTTTCAAAAATGCTCTCAATTATTCCAGGAGAACAGTCTACATCTCCAACTACAAAGCAGATTTAGGTTGAACCATGTTTTGTCAGGGAATAGCTAGCAAAGGAGGGGGCTGATGAGCTAAGCTATAGCAGTACCTAGCAGAAATAATGAAATAAAGCAGTACAGGTACTGTTTTAGTAGTGGTTTTCTTACAACCAGAAGACATAAGGGAAAACATTCCTAAAAGAATTTGAAGGACAGGATCAAGGATTTTAATGAATGGTGACAAAATCCCGTTTCTCAGCCCTTAACATCTTCTGTGAGAAGAGGGCAGAAGAACTAAACACTGGACTGATGGTGAACTGTGAAGCAACTGGACTGTGAATCAAATAGTCACAATTAAAATCAAAATCATATGATATTCAGGGTTCTCAGGCAAGGTGAGTTAATAAAGCTAAGGTCGACACCCCCCAAAATTGCCTTTCTTTTTACCTATGGTAAACAACAGCCAAGTACAGAGTAATGACAAATCACTCTGTACAACTAATATCTTCCTCAAAGACAACCTCTGCTTTGTCTTCAGAAATTAAACAGGAAGCAGAATTATCCAGATAAAGAAGATTTGGATTGATCTAAATTAGCAGCTTTCACCTTGTCACAACGAATGACAAATTGAAAACTTCTCCAAAATGCAGGTATACAGTTAAATCCTGCTATGGAATGAAATAATTGGGACCAACACAAAACATGCAACATCACTCCAATCACTGTGTCCCTGCTTGGTGACCATTAATCTTTCTCTGCCCAGTTTCCACTTCATCTTGGAATGGGAAAAAAAATGATAAAGAGATAAATCTAGCCGGTAGAGTAAACAAAATAATACAGTGTTTCCTAATTCAACCCTTCACTTATTTTCTACACTTTTCAGTATTTCCAGAGTGGAGCAAATATAAATGGTTAGGATATGAAATGACTAAACGGTAGAGAGTGGTAACTTTAAGCAGATATTTCACCTTTTTATTGATGTTTACCCTCAGAGCACCATTAAGACCCACTCTGAAGACACTGGGACACCCCTGCACTGATCCTGTAGATCCAGATCCAGTAGATAATGATTTGACATCAGGGCTTCATTAGTTTTTTAGGGAAGAGTTTAGACTCCTGCACACCATCAAGACCTTTGGTTACTGAGCAGCTATATAAATCAGAATTTGGCCACTGAGCCAGCCACACAGGACTTGCTCCCAAAACTCAGCTTCACTTTTATTTTACACTTGTTAAAGAAGCAACTGGAAAGAGCAGAGGGTAGTGGAAGCAATAAAATCAACTAGAGAGTCAATTTTTTTTCTTCCTAAGGAACTATAGAGTGAAATATGAGATTTCTTCTCCTCTCCTAAAGACTTCTTGACCTGAGATTTCAGCCAGCCAAACAGATCTGCTTTAGTACAGCACAAATTGTCCTGGATGTACATCCAAGGGAAGGAGTTTGCACAGGAAAAGAATGAGCCAACAGTGCTGGGAACATAAAGAGAGGAGGCATGAGCTACTGTTCCTTCTTGTTCAGGAAATACAGGCCTGAATCATCCTGGTAAAGGAAAGAAATCAGAGACAGCATAAACTCTCCTTCAGCTTTTACTTCATTATGTTTTCTCTGATAAAATGAAGATTTAACTTGAAACTTTTTGAATTCTCCAGATGTACTCAGAACGGGGAGGAGGGTGGATGGGGATGGGTATACTATAGTCTTATACATCCTTCTGCTTTATACTAGAGCTTCATAAACCTCTCTGGTTTTGGATTCATAAGAGATGTGTTGATATTGATAGCCATGAGTCAACACAGCTTTGCTTTGAATTCTGAAAAACTCCATAAATCATGGGAAAACCATGATCTCCACCCAAGCAATTTTATCTGTCTTATCATCCTGTCTACTTTGTTTTGTAATCTGCAAACTTCTCTTTTACATTTCCTCTTTCCCTATTCATCTCTCTCATGAATCCTATCTGACACCCCTCTTTCTCAAATCTGCTTATAAAAGGACAGTTCTCCTTCACACAGTTGCTCTGATGACCTCCTCAGTAGTTATTTCAACACAAAACAAACTTTTGGTTTGACTCTTGCATTCCAAATGAGTATTTCTCAGCAGACTCTCCAGGCTTAATGCAACACTGATCAGGAGAATAAAGCCACTAAAACTCACGTGTCAAGAACTAAGGAAAGAAAATATTATTAAAAGGAAATAAAGGGATTAAAAGGCAACTGGATATTTCTGAGTATTTGCTGTGCTTTTATCCTATCTGTACCTGACATAGCACAGAAAATTTGAGCAAAGAGCCCAGATTTAATATAAATCAACTCAACAAACAAGAAGCCACAGCGTATGACTGAAAAATATCTATTCTGTATAAAACTGGCTTTTCCTGGAGAAGAAAGCCAAAAGAAGAAAGATAAAACTGGCATAAATTACCATGATACATTCTGTCAATGGCTTATTTGATTTCCTAATGCAAAAGGGCAGTTAGCTCCTATTTACAGACACAGGATCACCTTACCTAGATGTCAGATACAGTCCATCCAGAGTTACTGAAAAGATGTCCAACAGTGCTAGTGATACACAAGCTACTATGAAGAAAATAAAAAAGAGATATTTTAGTGTTCTCTCAGGACAGGTTCCTACTTCCATATGTACATGGAAACACAGGACAAAAATAATCCACTAATCTATCACCAACAACTGGTGATTTCAGCAGGGTGAAGAGACCTGATCAAAGAAAGCTGTCATGCACTTTTCAAAGTGATTCTGGCTATCCACTGCAGGTAAAAAACCTGGGAGCAATCCAATATTATTGGTTAATAGAACCAACACATAAGAGCACACAAGTTCAGAAACATGCTAACATTTCCACTAATGTTAATGAAATCCTGAGACAGACTAGTGAAGTTAAAGATGGGGAACATACGTTATCCAAGTTCAAAAGGATAAACACTAAAACGTCTGGAATTTGGGGAAGCAAATTTTCTGCCTAAAGGAATCAGCTTTTGATTAAGCCGTTGACTTTTGCAGTAAATAACGTTAAAATAAAGCACTGGAATTTCATCAATATTATAGCATTAAACACAAAAACCACTAACTGCCATGGACAAATGTTTGCCATTATATTTAAAGAGAATAAGGGGCGGGTTCTGTGGGAATTTGACATTTATCATTCAAATGAGATCTTGTGAATCTCAAATAACACAGCTAAGAGCAAGTTAAGTGATTTTTTTCCTCTCACAGATGGAATAATGCTACATCTTCCTGCAGCCCATCACATATTCTGTTTCAGCTGTGTAATGACACGAAGAGGTTCCAGGAGAAATGTGGAAACCAGAAAACCTGATGTCCTCCTGAAACCTTCATAGCAGACACAGTAAACCTGGATAGTGGAGCATCACTTACTCCCAGCTGACTCACATGTCCCATGGCAAAAATAAAGGAGTGTTTCCATGTTCTGCACACAGACACTGAGTACACACACTCCCAGTGTTTTATCATGGAGTGCTGCCTGTCTCAAGTTTAGATTTCAGTATTTTCATAAAATATGCCTTAAGTGCACTCATATTTCATTAGTAACTTCCAACTGAAACTAAACTACAGGTGTCAAAATAAGTGAATGAAGTAACCTTGCTTATTAACATGGTATTTCACTAGAAGACTGCTTATTCTTAATGTACAAAATTCTTCAGCCTCTAGATAATCCAGCTGAATGCACATACCTTGTACCCTTGAAGATCATTTAACTTGGAGCTTAACACAAAAACCACGATTTCAACTTCTAAAAATTTTGTTACGCCTACTTACAGCAAGTTCAGTGCTTCTGTTATACAAGGCTGCAAACAAAATATACATCTTCTTCTACTACAAGCAATGAGATGAGATAGGTATCATTTAAATTTCCCTTTGCACTTCTTAACTGTAAAGACATAGGATTCATCCAAACTGGTCTGAGCCACGTTACAGCAAGGTTTCTAGCTCAAAAGTCATGTTTTTCCTTGAAATTTTCATGAATTCAACCTGATCTCAACCTTGTATGAAAATTCATGCCAGAGATTATCAGGGATTCTTTCATTAAGAACCACCACTTTCAATATTTTCTCCTTTAACAGAAACTTTTTGCCCCTTGATTCCTGAAGGCATATAAAAATTTCAGCATACCACATATGTGCAAAAATGATCAACTAAAACTTAGTAAACAGAAAATTAAATAGTTGCTCAAAGATTACTTCAATTTGCTCCTTGGCCTTATTCATTCTCGGGTCTGACCATACCCAGGAGGGTCACAGTAAAGAAGCAGCGTTGTGAAAACTTAAAAGCATGACACAAGACTGACAGAAAATTCAAGTTCTGGAGTCAGTAGAGCTGTTTAAGAAGGTTACTGTGTTAGAGCTATCCTCAAAAACAAAAATAGGAACGAAAAGTAAGCTAAAAGAGATAAGGGAGTTTTAATAGCTTAAGAAAAATAGTATCCTCTTCCAATTTGCTTTGAATTATTGCCTAATGTGAAAGTTAATTTTCACAAATTTATAAAGAAACATCATTGTTGTAACAGAAAAGCACATCCACTGCAAGTACCAGGCCATTTTTCCTGCATGGAATGCTCTGAAGAGAATTATTCTTAACTAGAGCCAACCTATTCAACAAACACACACATAACCCTATTTGTCAATCAAAAGATTTTAAAAGAACTGGGTAGGATGATTAAAGGAAAGAGATTATAAGGTGAATCTATACAAAGACCTCTGAAAAGTTCTATTCCCCCCTAAGGAAAAAATGTACAAAAGGCATCCTAAATTCAACATGGCACCTTTGCTGGTCAGGTGAATATACCCAAAATATTTATTTCTTGTAAAATATAGACTTGCTTCTAATTTTTTTATCTTTTTTTTTTTTTTTAAATAACTAGAAGGAATTGGAAAAGACTTCCAATAAAAAGCTATGTTAACTTTTGCCAAAAGAAAAAATGATAGTAGCACCAAATACATAAAGAACACTGGATAACTCAATCATAGATCAACTAGCACAGCTTCCTGCAAGCCACTAATAACTAAGTTGGCACAATTAGTTGGTGTGCTGTTTAACCTAATCTGTAAAGAGTCACTCATTTAATTGTAAGAATCAGATTAGAATTGAAACCAAGGCTTTTTATTTATAGAAAATCCAAGGTATAAACTTTTAACAGGTTTGTTTAAAAAACAATTTAATAGCTAAATGATCTATGTGCTACCTGAACATGCATTCTCATTAAAAGCAAAGTAAATATCTCTGAATACAGACATATTCCATGCCATTCTCTTTATTACTTAATTTCCCAGGTATCTCAGCATGATCTGAATAAATTATGCTGACAATACAACAATATAAATGATGAATCAACAACACAATTCTAGTGATATATAGCATCAAAAGTAAATAATAACCAGCACTGCTAATTGGCTCACTACCTGGCAACAAATCAGTAAGCAAGCCTTTCCACTGGTAATGCTTCAGCTGTGCACCACCCTCATCATTAAGCATTTCTAGCTATTCTAAGCTGTTTCTGCTGTTCTTTGTATGAAACTGTGCTGTATCATAAAAAAAAAAATGCCTGAAAAAAGCTCTTGTGAAAAAAATAAAAATAAAACTTGCACATTGACGGCATCTGGATGTCATGAACCAACTCCTGCTACACTGTGTGGCAGAAGCATTCGTCAAATCAGAGCATGTTTTACCTGAAAAGCTGAAATAAAACATTTAGAAACTGAAGTTATCTACTAGGAGAGTCTGTAGTCCTCATTTCAGGACTTTATTTATTGTCCAAACACAAAAGATGAATATATAAGTATATATCCTACTTTCCATCAAAGGTTGAAGATTTCTTGAGCTCTGATGGGGAATGAGAATCCTCCTTCTGCCCAGAGACTTCCAAAAAGCTCCTTTGCTCAGGAGGCCTCTCTACCAGAGCAGATGCTCTGCTCTGCCCAGCAGTGCTAAGATCCAGCCTCTGCCACTGCTCTGGGAGGCTGTGAGCACCCTCTCACTCTGTCCTGACCTGGACTCAACTGCAGTCCCATGAAGGCAGGAGGAGACATTGAAGGCAGGAAGAAGTCACACAAAAAATAGAAGTTCGTGATCTAGTTCAGCATCTCATCCTGTTGTCTGTAACAAACAGGTTCCAGGCTTTGTTGAAAAGAAAAACAAAATCATCAATATTCTAAAGGGAGACAAAAATTTATCAAAGGATAAACATTAGCTTGTGCTTTCCTACTTTATTTCACCTGTGAGAATCACCTTACAAACATGGATGTCCAGTACTGTTTTCTTTTCTTTTGTTAATTCTAACACACTTTTCACTCCAAGGACTTCCTTCTGCTTTAACTCCCATCCTGCAAAACATCAAAACCCCCTCCTATATACTTTCAATTTGTTGGCACAGTTCTTTGTTTGCACTGTGGGACAAGGCCAAGAAAGAAATCAGATTTACCTTGTGTAAATCACTCATTTTCTACAATACTTTACTTATCTTCTCATTCACTTAAACTCAGTGCCCCTATTTTCACTCTTTGCATGTAAAACTATGCGTCTGGATGTTTTTTATGACTATTGCTTTATTCTTTCTATTTATGTTGCATATATTTTCAAGCAGAAAGGTATGAATTCAACAGTGTATTCAAGGCGGGAGGATATCACTGATAGGTATCATAATATTTGCAGTATTATTTTTCAACCCATTCTTTATTCATCCAACCATTTTGCTTGCTGCTCAGACCACCGCTGTGAACTGAGCAGCCTTTTCTATTGAGCTGTCTGCAGTAATGATGATCATGGGGAAACCCTCTCCCCAATGAAAGAAAAGGAAAAACTCCCAGAGACTTCAGGAGGATCTGAATTTCACTGAAGTTCTTTCTATCAAGTAGTTACAGCTCATTTGCAATTCAATCAATGGTTATGAATACTGCAAATAATTCCATACAATTTACATTGCAGGAAATTTGTCAAAACTGAGTATATATGAGTTTCTGCTGCCTAATTGCCTAAATCAGTTAGGTATCCAGAATTCCTCAGGGGCTTCTATGGACTTGACTAAGCAAAAATGATTGTCATCTACATTTTTTGCCTTTTATTTTGTGTTCCATACATGCCTTCACTTTACCCTTTACAATGTAAATAACTCCAATAAATGTACTGGTTAGATCACTGTTAATCCTGAGTATCTGGGAGCCCTGTTAACTTTTACCTGTGCTGAACACTGGCCAGTTTTCCTTTCTCTGTTATTTTTCCAAGGGTCCAAATGCATTTCATTAAGCTGGGTTTTTTTGTAACAGCCCATTCCTTAGCAAATGCAAATATTTCTAATAGTTTGAGAAGTAAAATTTATGATGATCTCCCCATTCCTACTATATGTGCCCTCTTATAAGTATTTTGAAATTGTTATTATTGTTGCTAGTGGTTTAACTCCAGATAATATCTCTTCCCCCATTTCTGCTGAACCTAAATTCACAAACTGATAAAGAGTTTCTGTTGCAGAAATGGAACAGAGAACAAAAGCCAAATTGACAGCCAGAAAACTAGATGTTGCAGTCCTCACTGCATATCTCCAAGTGCATATCTACAATTTACAATGCTGTTTTTCGGCACAGACACACACAGTGTATTTAAGTTAATTTGAAAATACCATGCATTTGCAGAAGTCTCTACCATCTGCTGCTTATCTAACCATCAATTTCAGAATTAAGCAATGTAGGCAAAGGAGCAGAACACAATCTCTATTCCAAACTCTTACTAATATTGCAAAGCTTGGTAATATCCATCACATTTTGTGCTGGAACCTGGTGGAAGTCTACACTGACACAGCCCCAGGAGTGTGGACCCTATTCAGGGCATGCAGTTTTCATGGTGTTAGGGGTTCTCCCATGGTTCTGCACTGTATCACATCAAAGGTACCAGCTTGCTTGCAAATAATCTGAGATTTCTCCCATCCACTGCAGTACACTACCCAGGAAATATGCATGTTGGTGTGTGCCTGAGTAAACAGGGAGCTGTGAGCCCTTAGGGGAACGAGCTGAGTTATTCAGTATGGAGCTTCCTTAGTCCCATCATCCTACAGGGGCTCTTCATTTCTTAAGTCTTCAATTTAATAAATCCACTCAAATTAACAAATCAGCAATTAATGAGGAATTAATATGGTTCAGGCATGTTTAAAGCTAAATAAGCACTTAAGTGTTTTACTAAATAGGAGCTTAAGACAACATGTACTACTTTTTTTCCTCTAGGTTATACTATTAGTTTCAAATTGCTCAGATGGCACTGGTAGCCAAACTCCAACTCTGCCTAGCCACAAATTCAGGATGAAACATGTCTCTGGTGTTTAAAATATCCTTTGCTGTGACAGTAAGACAGCATGGTCCCTGCCAGTGATAAGGTCATGTCTAGTGAGGCAGCAATAACATAGATATTGTGAAACATGATGCAATTATTTTCTAAAAATTAAAAACTAATTGAAAATAATAATAAAAAACCCCAACCAATTAAAAAAAAAAAAAACACAAATAAGTATAAAATTGTTTCTTCATGAACCTCATATACTGGGATCTCAATGGTTGTGGTATCATAATTTCTCTGTAAAACACAAAATATAGATGGTGTGATATTTCTCTAAATTCCTTTTCCAGGGGAGGATGAAGTTTGTATCTGGGGCCAGAGGGATGTTGCCTCACTATAAATGGGTGGGTGTAGGAACAGCTGTTACGTTCTCCTTTGCAAACAAAGTGAAAAAGTTCTCACACACCTCTGCTCTCCCATTGATACATCCATGACTGTAGACATGCAAATATTCAGGAATGCACAAAATACTAGAAGTATGTATGGTCTATGATTTCAATGACAACAGGTTTAATCTTGTTTAAAATTTTTAATTGAAGTCAAAACGTTTTTGCATTTGGCACATGCTGGCAGCAAATAAAATGATCCTGACGAATGGCATAAAACTATTAATTATGTTTTGTTCACTCTATTCTTACTGTACTGCTTGTGTGGTTAAAAATTAACTCTATGATCTTATTTAAAACAATACACATGTCATTTCAGTCATTCCTAAAAAGGATGCTTAGTAATAATAAATAGGTGTGCTTGTCAAGAGAAATTTGCTAACAAAGTGAATTCAAGCATCTTAAATAGATAAAAGAAAGCAACTATAAATTACTGCAGGATAATATTTTCTTTATTTTTTTTAAAGATTCCCCTCTCTGTTTTTATTCATTGATGAATTTCAGATATGCAGATAAAGACAATAAATGTTTCATGATTATATGGGCATTCCAGAGTCCCCAGACAACCTTAAATATTTCAGTGTCTGGGAGAACTGTCCTATTATATCATAGTGTCTCCAATATAAATACTAATAATATTGATAAGGATAACTTGAATGACTTGAAAGTAAAACTGTCAAAGTTATTCTTAACACAGTTAAGCACACAGTAGGGAACATACAGAATCAACAATTTTTGAGGCTGACAGAGCACTGGGATAGGCTGCCCAGAGAGGTTATGGAATCTCCCTCTCTGGAGACATTCCAAACCCACATGGACATGTTTCTGTCTCACCTGCTCTGGGTGACACCACCTTGGCAGGGGGATGGACTGGGTGATCCCTTCCAACCACAACTATCCTGGGATTCTCATTCCCCCCATTCAGTGAGGCAACAGAAACAAACAGAATTCAAATTTGTAGCAGCACGTCTGCATTTTCCATTCATCTCTGTACACAAATAAGCCTGCAAATAACTCTGGTAAGGGTACAGCCACCCACTGTAAGTCCTGAAACTGCAAACTTACATGGTTTTGAATACAAAATTTGCCTGCACAGTCTCAAAAAAATTATTTTCAAAACCTGGCCTTTTGAACTCACCTTTCTGCAGCGATGTCAATGAGGTTCTCCATGAGTGCACACATTTTCCTGGGGACAACGTATCTTATTAATCCAATGATCTAAAGAGATAATACATTTGACAAAAAATATCTATGCTTTATCAGGATGAATTTGCTCTAACCCAACATCTACTATCTTTTCCCAAGCCAGGTGAAATAACCTGCAAAAACCCACAAAACTAGAGTTTTCTTTTTGTATGTGTGTGTGTATGTTTTTCCATCAGTGTAGGAAATCTATGCAGGTTTCATTTTCATCAAGTATTTATTTGCCTGCCTCTGAGTTGTTTTTTTTTTTCTTATTTAGGAACAAATTTACATTCAAAAAAACCACAACTACCTTTTAATCCCCAAAGCCAGTACACTTTTAGTGCACCTTTGCCCATTGGTGGGTTGCTACACTCCTTCAATATACTCAAGTAACTGCCTACAAAAAAACCACCACAAGTCTATGCATGGACAACAGAAAGGAAATAAAACTTTGTGCCAGGAGGGCAATCAATTAACTTTTCTAAGACCTTGCACTACCATAAAGATTTTTTTGCCTGAATTTCTGATGTGAAGGGGCAAGTGGGCAATATCCTGGCAAAAGGGAGCAAACATTCCCAGTGAGAGACAGCACAGCAATGTCAGTAAGATCTTCTCCAGGCCTCACTGCACACAGAAGCTTTTACAGGACAGTGTCCTTTATGTGAATAACATATAAACACCTTCAGAAATTGCAGGAAAAGCTTGGGGGTTTCTCTTTTTTTTCTTTCTTTTTAAAGAGCACAACTACTTTCATCACCTTTTTGTAAATCCTTACTAGTGTGTTATCATAGTGTTTGTAACGTGAAGACAGCGCTGTAGCAAAACTTATTACTGATCATGGTTTAAATTGTCTGAGGAATTCTCTCCAAGACTTGTGAAAGAACTATCTTTTGTGCATAATATCCTTTTATTTTCCCAGTTCATTTATTTTGTTAACCGAAATGTGTGTATACATCTAAACATATAATGTTTTAGCACCTTTGAACTATTTCTAACAATCTTTTTGATCCATATATGGGCAAAGGAATGTTAGGAATGTAAAATATATATATAATTTTAGACAGCAACCGTCAGCTAATAAGTTAAATGTTTTGTATGCCCTAGAAACTCAGATTTGGAAAGAGAAACCGTATTTAATGATCTCTGATCTACCCAATGATTCCTTAAAGTATAAACATGTCATTTTGCATATCCAAACTGATGAAGTTCACATCAGCAAATATGAATTGAAAGCTTGGAAAATGTCATGATTTACCTCAGAAACTCGTAATTTAAAAAAGAAATGAACATAAAGAAAGAAAAAGCTGCTTAAATTAAATAAACAGGCACTTTAAATGTGGCTCTTATTTAGAATTCTTGATCTTAATGAAATTATCTCACCCTTTAAGGATGCAAGAGCAGTTTGTTTTAGTTCTGAAGTCATATTTACAACTATGTTCACATTCAAGCAAAGGTCTGTAGAACTGGGTTAAAAATTAACTACCTGCCTGCTTCTCTCTGGTTTGAAAACACAACTGCACTATGTGTTCTGGATACGGTGATGAGTTGGATCTACAATAACTATTACAATGGCATTGTGCACATCAATAAAGAAATGTGATAATCCTCAAGCAAAAATTAATTTATTAATGAAATGAATAATTAAATCTGCTGAAAAACACATTTGCAGGAAGTTAACCAAAGGTGTTTTGAATAAGAATGGGGCTTTTTCTTAAATCTATAAGTACAATAGACTCGCTAAAGTAAATAACCCTGTGAGTTACTTACCTCATAACGTATTTAGTTATAATATTAAATGGATAAAGCACTTGATCATCTCCCAGGATAATAAAGCTGGTGGTATGGAGAAAAGCCTCCATGGGATTAAGAGAGAGTTAAAACATTTCAAATATGCAATTAAAGGCATTCTAGCATGCCTGTGATCTCTGCTCTGGTTTCCTATTTACAGAGAAGGAAAACTGGCTCAGACCTCCTAGACTAAGACAAGGAAGTATGCAAAATCGAGCAGTCTCTGTGCCAGCTCTTGCTAATCCTTTTCAGTATGGTTTGCTGCTAATTTGTCATGGCACATATTTGCCTTATGTCTAATTAGCATCAAATTGCAAACTGCTATTTGCTAACAATTTGTTGCATCAATCTGCTTGAAAATCTATAGTTTAGAACTGGATTGCAGCTTATTCTGTCTATCAAAGTTCCATTTCATACACATCACCATAAACTATTTCCCACTAAAAAAATCATTGCAGTGCTTTTCTGTACAAAGAAACATACATTTTAAAATAAAGCTTATACAAAGTGGTAGTTTTTGTTCCTTTGTTTCATCCTCCATTTAGATTTTGTTATACTTGTTTATAACTGGAATTAAATAAAGAACAGCTTGCTTTTTATTTAGAGTTAAATCTAGCTACAGTTGCCTCACCTCTATAACACAATAGGTCCATACAAAATTATTTTCTATGTTTTGGAGAATATAGTCAAGACCTCTACAACAAGAATTTGTGGTCTGGAACTGGCTCTCAAAACACATGAAAATTTCAGCCAAGGAATTTGCCAGGTTTAGGAACTGGGTAATCTGTTCTGTTCAACATCCACAGATATTATAATAAACAAACAGATAAAAATCTTTGTCACAAACAAATACTGTTGCAAAGATGTTCCTCAATAAAATTATAAGTGATGTGGGAGCTGTTCATAAATAAGATTTCCTCCCCTGCTATGCCTCATTAGAAACAGATGGAATACTCCTGCCACATGCATTGCAGGGGATGGATGGAAATGTGTCAGTGTAGGGCCCAGACTACAAAATCCACTCAATAGTAGCACATGATGTTCTAAGCAGTCTCCTCTGCCCTATTCCAGGGACAGTATGGGGTCAGCAGATCAACATGGATACATGTTGCTTCTCTGGAAGCATGATTTCAGCCTACATAAGATGATGTTTCATATCTAGATACAGTACAGATGGAAATTAAATGTTTGTTTGGGTTTTTTTCCATGCCACAAAGCATTTGAAATTTCTAAAGTATTTCATCTTGAAAAAGCTGAATTCATGGGGCTGAGAGAGACATGGTGGGAGTGAACAAGAAAATAAGATGAGAAATCCAAATAGGCAGTATCCATATAAATGCTCTGGGCCCAAAATTGCAGTTGGTTCTGCATTTTCCTTTGCCATTTTAATCCAAAATTCCATACTGGGCACTAGATACGTTTTCCTCCTCAAATTTCAACAAAATCACTACAATGCTTGCCTTTCTGTGAATTGGTTTTTGCTATAGCAAACAAGCGTAGTCAAATTTTCTGCCCACTTCTGTGTAAAGTTTGCATACTTTCTCCTTGTGAAAGAGTGAGACAAGCTCCATATGCAATGTTTTTAAATACAATTAAAGCTTTAAGAGCAGAATGAGAAGACAAGTCTGTCTTTGCTGTATCTATACCCCATAAAAAGTCTTCTCAGGTTACAGGGAATTGAATGCTACAAAGGCAGATTAGACAGACACGTAGGAAGTGCTTATCATTAAGATGAACCCTGCTCCCCATAGCTTCAATGAATGTAGACTTAGAACCAGGTTCAGCATTTTTGAGTGCTTAAACAAGGACAGCCATAAATACTGACAGAACAGCTTGAGCTGAAGACTGACCCAGGTGACCTCCTGAGGTCCCTTCTAACCTGACTTATCCTATGAACTGAGACCTAATTTGATGAATATTTAGTAATTCAGGTTTGAGGGGAGGGAGGGGGTTGCATTCTTCATTACTTTCAAATCAGAGTAAAGTACAATACAGATGCACACTGCCGGTTACTGCTGCCTGTAAAAATACTGGAAGGCTTAAGTGAAGGGCTTACTGAAGGGTTACAAGTGGTTGAAACAGGGTTAAGAGAACCACCTGTTTGCATTAAGATTATGTGACATCCCCCTTATTTGTACCATAAGCCATAATAACATATTAATTATATCTAAGGGGAAGCTTTGCCTTTCCTTCAAAAGCTGTCGATGTGTTAAGGGGCTCACAACATTTCCCTGAAACCAAGAAAAAAAATAACCCAGAAACATAACAGTGAACATGCTATTGTGAGAAGATACCACTTTAAGACAGACATCATCAGTGTGGGAATTGAGGAGCAATTCCCATTACGGAAAAGGACTCCTGCATTTTAGTGGATTGTATCAAAATAGTGCCCATATGAGTTGGACATGTATGGCAATATATGGTAGAGTACTCACTGAAGGAATACAAGTTTTCCTGAATTTGTTTCATGAGTATTAATATGTCACACTTATTTACAAATGTGTTAATTTCACAAATTTTATAGAACTTCTCTTTATACGTGTCCCTAATGGATGATATTTTAGAGATCGCACTAATTTCTCTGTTTCAAAACGATATATAAATATAGTAAGGGCCAATTTTGTGCATGGAAGTGGGAATGCAATCTGGGCAGATAAGCACCTCTTAATCTTCCAATCTGGAGAATAGAATTAAGGCTTTTTCATCTTGGCTAAAGGGAAACCAGTCTGTGTGCCCTGAATTCTCTCCAGATTTTATGGATATGGAATCAGCAGTATGTCCCATCAGTGGCCAAAATAGCTGTGTATACTGCTAGGTGATACACCTTCAGTGGGAAGTTTGGTGACAGTTTTCTATCCTCACAACTTCCTAAACTAAGAGTGATTCGAGGTCAGAAGAACTCCTGTATTCTACAAGCATGCAGAAATCAGGACTCATCTGTTGTCTTCTGCATAACAATGCTGGTTTTCTTGAACAACTGAAGAGCTATTTTTTCATTTATACATAAGTTTCTTATGGTTTCTATAAAACAAGCCCAAAAAATTCTAGGTGTAGCTTTTTTTCTTTTGTCAGAAAAGTAAGACAACAAGACATCTTACAACCCTGTAAAACATTAAGAAAAAGATAGAGAAATCATTTCTTTTTTCCCAGTCAATTAAAAAGAAATAGAATAAATGTATCTCAAAAAAAGAAAAAGAAGCATTTAAAAGTGTGCAGCCTTGACATAATTAGATCTACCACATCTAGGTCAGCTGAGGATGCAGGATTCACACACCAATTATTTATTCAAAACTTTAGAACAGTGCTGTTTCAATTGACAGCTCCCTAGCTCTCACTCTTTCAAGAATAATAGAACCACCATGCTACATACACACCTTACACAGCTCTGGAAAACAGATTCCCACCTCATCTGAGAAACTCCAAAGGCACTGGATGTGAAGAAAGGAATGCCATAACCACCACTTATTAGTGGCAGTTCTGCTGGGTCTGCAGTTGAAATCAGTCATAGGATTTCATTGCTTGAGGAACCAGAGAACAGGACTATCCACGAATAGACTGAAAAAGTTAGGTCTAAACTCACTAGGCAGGAAATTAGAGGCATTATGTGTGTAAAACTGAAAACTCCTTTCTGCCAGTAGGAACCTGAATGACAACCTTCAGGGACTGACCTGGCAGATCCTGTACAAATGAACTTGGCTTCACCAGCCTGTCAAAAGGCCACCACTACCATAAACTGCTTTGGGTTGAAATAACCTAGAATTTAGACATGTAAATGGAGCCCAAAGGTGAGTGCCTGACATATTGGTAAGTGTATTCATATCAATATCCTTGGAAATGTCTGGCACATACCATATGCATGTTTCATCTTATGCTTTTGTATACTGCTTGTAAAATATGTTTTGCAACACATGAAATGGCTAATTCAAGTGCAGGGTAAAAGTCACTGCTGCCAGATAGCAGATTTCCTCCTTTGGCACAAACAAGAACTAAAGAGTGTGTTTAGGTTCCCGAATCCAAACCATACTGATGTCTCAGTGATAGACATTTTCTATACTTCCTATTTTCTTCCTGAAGAAGAAATATTTCCATATCCAGTTGAGTAGCCTGAAAAAAAAAAAAACTATTGGAAATGTTAAGAAAATGCTTTTAAGTCAAAACTGGGGTTTGGGAGTTATGAATGGAAATAAATTTGCTCAGAAAAAGCAAATTTACGGTTCTTGACAGCATACAAGGCTCAAAATGTCACTGTAAACACATTTTAATCATGATCCCATAACCTACTGTATTCAGTGTGTAAGAGGACCTATATGTTTCCTTCCTAGTCCTCTAGAATGCCAAACAACAATATACTTACACATAAAAAATGTTGCTCTTGGTTACATACAATAAATTGCTGTAGATCCCTTCCCTCTTCTCATTCAGATTCTAATGAATGGTTCTCTGCTGGTCAACTATAACACCAGACTGCAAGTACTTTTCTCCTTGTCCAATAGCACTCTATAAGAAATACTATTGTCCTCCTGATTTAGGATACATACACACAGCTAGTATGGGAAAAACCAGCAGAGTTTGGCAAATAAAGTCTCGTGTGGGAATTTTCTCCCACGATTACCAGAGAAGATAAACGAAATTTTCAGACACAGCCCTATCAAACGCCACAACACAGCGTGTGTGGGGTTTGCATACAATGAAAGGAGGAACCTGTGAGGAAAGTTGGTTTTGCAACCTGAATAATGAGAGCAAGCCTTGAAACACTGGCAGTGGAGGAAGCATTTTCATTAGGTGTGTTTCACTTTCTTCCTCGGTGCAGCAATCCACTTACAGGAGCTGTATGTTGTTACATGACACATTTCCACTTTCTTACAGAAGTGCCTGTGATTTTTTGAATGCTGTTTGTTGTTACTGCCTTTCTTCTCCGACACAATGCACCAATTTTTAACCTTTTCAGTAACCTAGTGACACCTCTGGGATATTACAGTATTCCTGTCAAAATGTCTGGTCTACAACAATAAACTTTACATTGATGTCTTGCTTTTTGGGAATAATTACACTGTTCCTTAAATGTTAGCCTATTTACTATTTGTGCAAAAAGATGACAATAAAATCAATGGAACACAATTCCCAAATGTGCATCAAAGTCTTTTGCAATGTTAATGGATTAGTGTGTCTACAGAGGTGTAAGATCATTTTGTCTCAGTGCTTGGACTTGCACATGATATGCACTTACGCAAAGATAAACTTATTAACCCTTATCTGCTGAGCTCATCCCTTCAAAAAGTTAGTTTAATCTCCCAGCATTTGTCAGGATTCCTTTTTTCTTCTTCTTTTTTTTTTTTTTTCCCCTTCCTTTAAGCCAGGCCTGGGAATGCTGCCCATCGATCAATAGGTGTATGATGAAGGAACTTCGTCCTGCTACCTGTGACCAGCGGCTG